>NW_028261385.1:23426136-23726136 GCF_051295495.1 Thamnophis sirtalis | reverse complement strand
GGAGAAATTTCCTGACATTAGAACAATTAATCAGTGGAGCAGCTTGCCTCCAGAAGTTGTGAATGCCCCAACACTTCAAGTCTTTAAGAAGAAGTTGGCTAGCCATTTGTCTGAAACGGTATAAGGTTTCCTGCCTAGGCAGGGGGTTGGACTAGAAGACCTCCAAGGTCCCTTCCAACTCTGCTATTGTATTGTATTGTATTGTATTGTATTGTATTGTATTGTATTGTATTGTATTGTATTGTATTGTATTGTATTGTATTGTATTGTATTGTATTGTATTGTATTGTATTGTATTGTATTGTATTGTATTGTATTGTAGGTAGTTGAGAGCTAAATTATTTCCAGCCATGATCTTGGCTAAGATCTTAATTTAAAATTATTTGAGTCTAGCCTATGCTTTGTTGTGCAACTATGATAGGATTTAATTATGGCAATTTCGACTCAAGAACCTAATGGAAGATCTTGCCTTATAGAATCTACTTTTTTTATTTAATGCAAGCGGAGGAAATTAGGGATTATGGGCCAATGAAGGATAAATCAGACACACATGTTTCTTGGTCAGCTTGCTACTGAACTAGCACAATGACAATCTACAACATCCAAAATCATCTTTGAAATAATTTAATTCAAAACATTAAAAAAGAAATGAACCAATAGGAGGAAAGCAAGAAAATTTCCTTGACATCACTGATTAATAGATTGATATTTTGCATTAATCTATTTTGTCCAGCCTGAAACTGAGAAATTTGCAATCACCATCCAATTTAAAAGTCTTTTCCAAGTCACCTATACAAGTTCAGCAATAGTTTGTTCGTTCATTCATTTATTCGTTCATTCATTCATTCGTTCATTCATTCATTCATTCATTCATTCGTTCATTCGTTCATTTATTCATTCGTTCATTCATTCATTCGTTCATTCATTCCTTCCTTCATCCCTTCCTCCCTTCCTCCCTCCCTCCCTCCCACCCTCCCAGAACAGGTTTGGAAAGATGGAAGAAAATGTTAAAAAGAGAACAAAGACAAAGGAAGTGATAGAAATGGAATGGGTGGTCACATTTCACCTGGAGCCTAACGAATACCCTGAGATAATAAAAATTCTCATATATATTTTACAACTATAATTTCTTAAGATTGCAAATCAAGTTTGTAATATTCCTAATATAACCATAGTTGTCTCCATAGGCAACTGCAGAGAACCCAACACAGATCAGATTATACCAAATCAATATGCCATTGCAAACACAGCCTGATTGAATTGAATTCTTTATTTGGTCAAGTATGATTAGACACACAAGGAATCAGTCTCCAAGGTGGAAGCTCCCACTGTACATGCAAAGCAATAGAATAATGATCATCATCACCATCCCAATAAGATGATTTCCATCTATGATACTTATCTTGGGCAAAATAAGTACAAGAAACAGAATCCTTGCCTCTCATTACTGTGTCGCATGCAGAAAAACAGTAAGGCTATGCAGAGTTCAAAAATAATTTGAAAAATAAAACAAGTCTCATGTCCAAATTAAGTGCAACTTTCCTCTGCTGTTTATTAAAGCAGCCCATCTTTTTTCAAGCTTCTGCTCAAGTCTGAAAGAAAAAAAGAGCAGCAACTTTAACAGTTGCAATAACAACGTAGCTCCTTAAAACAAGTGCACCTGTTTTCAAAAATGGCTGTCATGTTGCCTCGTGGGTGAGATCCAAAAGGCATCTCCAAATCTTCTTCCAATCCTGATGAGCTCTAGCAGCAAATGATCCCAGTTGGCCCTTATCTTCACCTCTTATGATATTAAATAAAAACAGCCAGCAAAGAGGCTTATATGGCATTTTTACTGGAGCAGAGGCTGATTCATTCAAACAAGGCAAGTAGAGCAAGTGCTAAGACACCATACCGTGAACTTCTCACTGATAAGTGTGATTGCTTGCTGGTCCTAGCACTGATAGGAGCTGTAGGTTTTTTCACACTTGGCATGCAAATTCAGAATCTTCCTTCGAGTGCTTTTGTGCTTCACCTCCCTGACCTTGAAAGGTGGAACAGAGGATTTTTCTTGTCAGTTAAGAAGGTTATGAATCTCAAAGAGAGGAAAAGATTTCAGTAAGCTCACCCAGCTATGGTTTTCCCAGTTGCAATGTATGGCTGTGAAAGTTGGACCATAAGGAAGGTTGAGCGCTAAAGAATTGAGGCCTTTGAACTATGGGGCTGGAGAAGACTCCTGCAAGTCCCTTGGACTGCAAGGGGATCAAACTGGTCAGTCCTAGAGAAGATCAACCCTGGCTGCTCTTTAGAAGGCCAGATCCTGAAGATGAAACTCAAATACTTTGGCCACCTAATGAGAAGGAAGAACTCACTGGAGAAGAGCATAATGCTGGGAACGATTGAGGGCAAAGAAGAATGGAAGACCTGAAGGAACGTTGTCCATGTGGTCACAATGAGTCGGACATGACTTTGAACCAACAACATGCTCACCCTTACTTGATGTCCTTTGAGACTGCCTGACAGCACATAAAGAAAGCCTTTGCTGCCAAATGTCCAGGAACTACAGCAGCTCTTGGTGATTAGGCAGCTTTCATATCTCATTCAACCATTGCTACATTTTGGGCTTATGCAGAAACTAATGTTTTTTCTTCTTCTGTGCGATTGTGTAACACAGAGTATTGCAAGATCTGTAACCCGAAGGGGAAGATCTACAACTTAGACTTCCTCAAACAGTTTTCTTTTCAGACTATATGTCTTTCATCTATTCTAGTATCCATCTACCTTTTTTTTTTTTACTTAACAGAGAAATAATGCAGGTGATTGGCAACCTGTTTATTTGGAAGAAATAAATCCACTGTTTCCCAGTTCTGTGGACAGTGAATTCCAAGGTAATCAGAGTGGGTTTTTTTTAATGATTTGAAAAAAGAAATAAATAGGAGAACACTCACTCTTGTAATACATTTGGATTGACTAGAATTAAATTCTCATACAGTTTAACATTAAATTTGAAAGTGAAATGTCTTTGGAGATTCTCAGTCATCCAGGTCATAGTTGTCCCAAATATGCTTTTTCAAGAGGCAACTGGACTTTTCCTGTGAAGACATTTCGCTTCTTATCCATGAAGCTTCTTCAGCTCTGTCCATCCAAGAGCTGAAGAAGCTTCTTGGATAAGAAGTGAAACGTCTTCAAAGAAAAACCAGAAAGTCCAATTGCCCCTTGAAAAAGCACCGTTGACAGTGAAATGTTACCTTTACCTTTATAAGTTTTCCTTTGTTTTCTGTTACTATGATTTCCACTGTCATTCATAAAAAAAGTAATTAAAGAATTCTTTTCCAAATTGTTGATGTAGGGAGCAATTTGTTTACCACCCATCATTGGCCAATCTGACTATTGGAGAAGTTATGGAATATTTCTCTTCCTCAGACATCAGGAAGTTAGGTTTTTTTTTATATCACCTCCATGCATCATTGCACATTACCAATTCAAAATCATCTAAGGTGACCTATGGGGAATTAGATGAGAGCCAAGTCCAGATGCGAACATGCAATAGCATTTAGACTTATATACCGCTTCACAGTGCTTTAGAGCCCCGTCTAAGCGGTTTACAGAGTCATCCTATCGCCCCCAGCAATCTAAGTCCTCATTTTACCCACCTCAGAAGGATATAAGGCTGAGTCAACCTTGAGCCTGGTGAGATTCAAACGGCCAAATTGCAGGCTGCCAGGAGGCAGCAGAAGTAGCCTGCAATATTGCATTCTAACCACTGTGTCACTGCAGCTCAATAACGCCCATATAAGAGTAAAAATCCCCGCATGTTTAAGTTCTGCTGGGAGAGGAAAGCTAGATAGGGTGCATTGAAGCCCAGCAGACTGTTATGGAACTACCGGCTCAGCTCATAAGAGATGCCACAATTGGAAAGCTTTCTTGCTTTTGTAGAAAGTTGGATCCATAGCAATTGACAAACTAAATGGTAAGATGGGTTATTTAAATCAGACAGGAGTTTGTGTTGAGTTAGATAAGAAAATGTCAAGGATCAAAACTGTGTTAGCACTGTTAAAGGCCAAGTGTTATCCCGCAACCTTTCAAAATACTGACATACACTATGCTTTAGCATCCCTGGAGACCCTTTTTGAAACAATAACTGTGAGCAATTTCACGTTCAAGAGAATCTAGTGCCAATCAATTCTTGGGATTAGAGTAATGGGAATACTAACCTCATTAACTTTTTTTTTAAAAAAAGAACACAAAGCAAAGCAAATGTGGAACATTCCTTTCATTGAAGGGATATTGAATATCGTTGAAGCGATGAGCAGGTTCTGTGTTTGAGTCATCCTGGTCTGACGGAGTGACAGAATACTAATCATGGCAATGTCAAAAGCAAGCTCCTTCAGCTATTCATCATCACACCTTCCAGGAGAGGCAGAAAGCCAATACCCAAAATGCAGAACAGCTCTCCTCAATAGGGCGCTAAGCTCCAGTTCCCATCATCACCAAGCAGCAGAGCTGTTGGCTTGAATTTGGGGTATTAAACTGATTTGTATTCTAGCTCATTTGTAGGATGCTGAGGGAAAATTATCGGTCCCATTAAATGAGAATGTAACCAAGCAAACCAAGAGCACAAAAGTGCTCAAAAGACAAAATATATTTCTCTGAGAAAATGTAATTTTAAAAAAGGATGCAATTCAATGATTTTTCCTCCTACACAGACTTTTTCTTCAAAGAAGGCATGAACTTTCTGAATTTCTGAATATTTTTAATTTTATTACAAATGTTTCTGTGTCGGTTAGGTGGTGCAATTTGACGAAGTGTGCTAAAAAAAAAACATTGGTTAAAGATTGTGTACCATCAAGTCATTGTCGACTGCTAGCAACCACATAGATGGATTTCACTTAAAATAATTCAAATGAGCAAAATGAGTAAAAAGATTGCAAAGACAGTATTATCAATACAATCAACTTAAATTTAACATAATCATAATGTTAGAACTCATAACATCTTCTGATATCTTAGGGTGTATGTGTTTTATTGCCAGACTGGCTGGTGTACTGGTGTGTGTCAGCAGAAGGTGAGGAAAAAAATGGGGAGGGGAAGCTCAGATATGGTCTTGAACCTCTACTGCCTTGGCAGATGAGCTGCCCTGGCTGCTAGCCATGATTCTTGTGGAGCAGATGGAAGCAATATTCCCATTGGCCAGCCTACTATATAGGTTTGGAGATTTTGAGCCTGAAGAGGAGAGCTTCTGGAGGCAATACTGTGTGTGTGTGTGTGTGTGTGTGTGTGTGTGTGTGTGTGTGTGTGTGTGTGTATGTGTGTGTGTGCGTGTGGAGAGAGAGAGAGAGAGAGAGAGAGGGAGGGAGGGAGAGAGAGAGCTGCGAGCTTTCACCACCTTATGCTTGTTTGTGTTCTTCGCTGCCATGTGGTGACAGTCTGGGGAGGTAAATGGGAGGGTGAATGCTTGGAGGAAAGTGAAAGTAATTTCGGTATCTCCCCAAGATGCTGCTTCAAGGTCACCCAGTTGGGACAAAAAGATAGCTGCATACCAACCTAAGTTTGAAGTGTTCATTCTAAAAACATCTTGCTTGACCCTGATTCGTCATGGAGGAGGGGAAGTCGATGATGGGAGACAGTTAAGGGAGGGAAAAGTTGAACTTAGGGATTTCGGCACACAATTGTCAGTTCTGGCTATGCATTACTGCAATACACTTGATTTCTAATAAAATTATACCTTTCTCAACAAATGGAACCAAGGATAATTTCTATATAAATCGAATAAACCTAAACCTAAACCTATTTAGAAGTTTAAATGCTGGCAGGTCTAACAGTATATTGGGGAAATAACACTACCATTACCATGTTTGAACCAAGTGCGGGAAAGCAGAAGTCCAGGCAGTTCAAATGAATATAGGTTTATTGTATGCTAATGCTCTTCCACAAGAATCTGAATTACTAATGGTCAAAGCAAATTGGCAGAAGATAAGAGTCAATGGAATACAAAGTGGACTGGATTTACTGTATTTTTTGGATATAAGACGCACCTTTTTCCCTGAAAAAAGAGCGTGAAAATATGGGTGCGTCTTATACACTGAATTTTGACCTCCTGAAACCCCAACCCCTTCACCAAAATGGCCATGCATAGCCTTTAGAAGGCTTCCAGAGTGCTCCTGGGGTCTGGGAGGGCAGAAATGAATGAAAAACAGGCTGTTTGCTTGTTTTTGTCCCCCAGCCCCCAGGAGTATTCTATAAGCCTCCAAAAGCTATTCATGCCCTTTTTTAACAAAAAATGGACCCGTTTTCATGAAAAATGATCTGTTTTTTTGGAGGTCTGCAGAGTGCAAAACCTTTTTTTTTAAATTTGCCTCTTCAAAATCTTGGTGCATCTTATACTCCGGTGAGTCTTATACTCCGGTGTGTCTTATACTCTGAAAAATATGGTAGATCTCTGGTGGGCATGAAGGGAGACTGATGATCCATTTGACCCTTCCCTCAGGCTCAGCCTGGTCATCTCCTACATCTATGTTGCTTGAGGTATCAAAAGAGAAGGAGAGCTTTTGAAGAGACCGTATGGGAAGTTGGTGTCTGGTGAGAAGACATCTGACCACTGGATAGTTACCATTCCCTGGCCCCAGAGAGAGAAGAGTATGAAGATGTTTATTGGAGACTTCTCTATAAGAAGAGAAGTGAAGACTCAGCCACAGGTTGTGCTTCACCCAAAAGCAAAGATAGATGGGGACAGAAGGACATAGCTGTCTGCAGAGCAATGCCTGAAGTTCTCAGAGGAGCCCCAGACTGGAAGCCCAGGAAGGCCGTCCAGATTGAGAAAGTCCAAAATCCTAGGATGAAAAGCTTTAAGCAGACTTCACAGTAGCTCAGCCATTTCCCTTCTTAGCCTTCTCTCCTAATGAAACACCGAAGGGGAAGGGGTGGAACTTGGTGACTAAGCAATGGAACAAGTAGTGGCTAGTAAATAGTTTGAGGAGAAAAAAGTTCAAAATTGGAAAGTTTGGAAACACCGCTAAATAGTTTGGGTTGTTTGCTATTAATTCCTGTAAATGCTATGCATCAGGGGTGAAATTCAGCAGGTTCTGACAAGTTCTGGAGAACCAGTAGTGGAATTTTTGAGTAGTTTGGAGAACTGGCAAATACCACCTCTGGCTGGCCCCAAGAGTGAGGAGGTAATGGCGATTTTGCAGTATCCTTCCCCCAGGAGTGGGGTAGGAATGGGGATTTGCAGTATCCTTCCACACACCCACCAAGCTATGCCCACAGAACCAGTAGTAAAAAAAATTTGAATTTCACCGCTGCTATACATCTGCACATTGTAAAAGAAATGGAAAAGCCTCCACCATCAATGTGTCTGGGAAACAACTGTTGTCCTTAAAGACAGATTCTCCTACCCAGCTATTTAAGAGCCTTCAGTCATGCTGTGAGAGAAATTCAGCAGTCATTCATCTGAATTCAAGCACATCTCCCATCCTTACTCCCAGGCTGTGTTTTTAAAAGGTTCCTGAATACAGATTAATAATCAATTGTTCAGCAACCACTTTCAGACTTACGATAGTGCTGAACAAATAGTAGCTACCATCAGTCTTTAGAATTCCAGTTGTTGCCCTGTCTCCGTGGTCACCTGAGTCCCAATTTCCAATGTGAAAGCAAAGTCAGTGGGGAAGCTGGCAGGAAGTCAGAAGCTGGGGGTCATGTCAGGTCCTTGTGTGATGAAGGCAACCAGCCCTGCTGGAAGTGCCTTTCCTAAGCTGCAGAGTGATGCGATGTCGTGCTTTATGATTGTGTTGCTTAGCAGTGCTAATTCCAGTCCTAGTTGCCATGTTAATTGAGAACTACCTGTACTTGGACCGAGGGTGTAGAACTTAGCTCTGGTTGAAAGGCATTGCGCAGGATGGGAGCTCCTATAGAAAATGTTTGCCTTTGAATCTCTTTTCATAGCACTTCACCTGGAGGAGGGACACTCGGCAAGCAATCTCTGCAGGCACACCTGTGAATAAATGAATAAAGGTGTGTAAATGCTATAGAGCTGGAATAAATCGATCGATCAATTACAGTGGTGCAGTGGTAGAAATTCCTTTGCAGAGGTTCCTTGGATTAATTTCTGCTTTAAATAAATGCTTTGAAATGTCTACAGATTTCCTGGAAGTCCTCGTGGCTTGTATTGAGGAAGATGCAGCAGTTGTCTGAGTAGTAATACAAGGCATCTTCCTACAAGCTTTTTAAAAGAAAAGTCAGAAATGATCTGACACTGAATATAATCGCCACATCTCTCTCTGGAGGACAGAAATAAAAGCAGGTTTGCTTCAGAAGTAAAGGAAGAAAAATTAATTTCTACAAAGCAAGTTGCTTTAAAAGCAAAAAGTGTTCCATTTTTTTAAAAAAAATTGACATGGAGAGAGAGAGAGATCTTGGCAAAACAAATGCAAACAGACGTAAGAAGGGACCAAAATCCATGTTCTGCACTGATGACATAGTATAAAAATAGTGCACGGCAACTATAACACTGTATGGAAGACAACAGTAAACTTTTGATTAAATTCCATCTTATGGGCTTGAATTGCGCAAGAGAAGATGGTGTAATAAAGACTCAGGGACTTATAAGTCGAAAAGGAAATTCAGAACTCCTACTTTTTATAAATCTTGTCTTGTGTTATTGAAAGCCATGCAATGCAAATATTTCCCTATCTTTTGAGGAAGGAGGAAGATACGTTTCTTAATTTTGGTAGATGTTTACTTAGCTGTACACAGAAAGGTAATATCAAATTCAGAGAGGCAGCGAGGTATAATAATTTATTTATTTCTAGCAATTTCTCTCAGCATTTCTGAACGCTGAGGTTTCTCCCAACTCTGTTATTCTGTTCTATGAAATTCTGGGAGTTGAAATTCACAGGTTTTTCAGTTGCTGGGGTTTGGAAACGCTGGTTTATATGACTACTCATCTCACAAAAGCAACTCTGGGTAGCTAACAGAAAATTAAAACTCGGTACACAAACATTCAGTCAAGGAAAACTATTATTACACATAATCTCCATCTCAGGGGGCCTATTAACCTCCCCACCTCAGGAGAACAAGTGTGTTTTTAAGGCTTTCTAAGAAAGCGAAATCAGCTGCTGGATGGATCTCAGGAGGACGGTATTGCGGAGGGCAATTCAGGGTCAGGTAGATCTCAGGGGCCATGGTGCTCAGAGGGCAGATGCTACAACAGAAAACACATGTTTTCTAGGCCCCATCAAATGACCTAGGAAAGTTATGTGATGACTTTGGTCAAAGAAAGAGTGCCTCGCCCTGTCTACTCCCTGTACTATTATTATGGGGATAAACTGGGGGTAGGCAACCTTAAACACTGAAAGAGTCATTTGGACCCATTTCCCACAGAAAAGAAAACACAGGGAGTCACAAAGAACCTAACTGGAAGCCTTCCGTTCAATTCTGGAGTCGACCAGAAGTCTGTTCCCCCACCATAGAGTCTTCCCCTAGCATGGCGTCCTTTTTCCTTTACCTGTCCTAGCCTATCAATTGTAGAGCCAACTAGGGCAGCAGCAGAGGAATGAAAGAGCCACATACAGCTCCAGAGCCGTGGGTTGCCGACCCCTGGGATAAACCAAGCCAAAGTGAGCTTTCCTATAAACTGTCTTAAACTTGGGATGACAAGACATGATATAAATCCAATAAATACTTCCTTAGAAAAGCCATTTTTATTTCAGTCTTTTGTTTAACTACATAGCAACACTTAAATGATCCATCAAATCTCAAAAATTGAAGCAAGCTAAGAGGATGAGACAGCACCAAGTGAAGAAAATCTAGCTTCAAAAAGACATCCCAGAAGAAAGCTGCGATGAATCATTTCTGTTGCCAGAAAGGCTAATGTCCATGAGTCTTCTGGGTATTAGATTGTATTGAGGGAATGGGCCTCACTCCACTTCTCAATCTAGAGATGTTCCAGAAGATAATCATTAAAATATAGGCAGTTCCTGCCTGCTAGCTTCCAATTTAAGACATGAAGAAAATGGATGAAGATGGAAGGGAAGGCTGTTTTAGGCATTAGTTCTTCAAGTTGAATAATCATTTACCCTAGGCTTTGGGACTTTTTAGTCATAAATGGAATGGGATGGGAGGGGAGGGGAATAGGACGGGATGGAACGGGACGGGATGGAGTTCTCACCAGGTCCAACTGGAATGGAAACTGTTTAATGAATCCTGAGGAGCTGTCCTTATATTAGAGCCGTTAGAATGGTTTTCCTTCTCTTTTCACTTTTCTGTAGCCTGCAGAAGTGTCTGCAGAGGGGAAAGAGATTTTAAAAATCCTGCAACACATCAAGTTCTCGGTCATAATAACAAGCTCTTTTATACATATGTGTGCGGTCTGCATAAAAAGGGCAATGCCGTACTTGTCATATTGCAGATTTTGTTTCCTTCTACTAGGACCTACTGGTAACCTGTGTGGTAAGGGAGCTGTAGTTTTTTGATCACAAAATCCTGTTTTTGCATTGTCAGTATGAAGAACCTTTTTTTAGGAACAATATGCATAATTGGAAACAAATGGATGGGCTTGTTGGCAAATCCACTTCCCCCAGATTAGCAATGAGGAGATTGATGGTCCAGAAAGGCTTATCTATAATTCAACACTTTACAATTGCTGGATAAAATTTGGAAGCGTGTTCAATCAGACGGTGCAGTTTAATTTTTTGAGAGGAAACAAATGTTTTAATTATAATTAAAACCGGAAGCTCACTATAGGATTGAGCACAGAGTAGCTGATTAGGATTCACCGACAAAAGGGCGACCGACAAAACTATGCCTGACTAAACCGCGGTGACAAAGCCATGAGTTCTAAACCGCGCCAATGAATGAGCGCTGAATCGCGCCGACAACAGAGCAGCGACAGAAGCGCGCTGTGAACATAAACCTAACCCTAACCTTAAACCTAACCCTAAACCTAACGCTAACCCTAAACCTAACCCTAACCCTAACCCTAACCCTAAACGTAACACTAACCCTAACCCTAAACGTAATGCTAACCCTAAACGTAATGCTAACCCTAACCCTAACCCTAACCCTAACCCTAACCCTAACCCTAACCCTAACCCTAACCCTAACCCTAACCCTAACCCTAACCCTAACCCTAACCCTAAACCTAAACCTAAACCTAAACCTAAACCTAAACCTAAACCTAAACCTAACCCTTACCTTAATTTAAATTGCCCTTAAATCGCCCTTCTGTCGACGTGCTTACCTTAACTTAAATCGCCCTTAAATCGCCCTTCTGTCAATGCGTTGTTGTCGATGCGCTTTTGTCGGGTCACGGCTGATTAGGAGTTAGGAATTGTATCTGATTTGATATAGAAGCTGTTACATACTGACAGCCAGTATGGTAGGTTCCACCAAGGTCCTCCAATCTGGCGGGAAAATACTTGAAGCCGATTGGCTGATCTGTTTGACAGCTCCCTATAAAAGGGCTAATTGTCAAATGGAACGGTGCTGGATTGTACATAGTGGTTCTAATTAAGAGCTGTTGTTTGTCACTAAGCCCGAGTCTGTCTCATCCATTCACCCAATCTAACAGTAACTCTTTTAGCTCTCAACTCTTGTCCAATGTTTACACCTCTCTTACCTCTTTGTGAGGTAAATCAGACTATTAAGAGCGACTTGAAATCAAGTCCAACCTCTTGGATTTGATCCCCACTCTTTCTTCATCACAACTCTTTCTACTTTGGGGAGAAGACAGGTAGTTCTCAACTTACGACCACAATTGAGCCCAACATTTCTGTTGTTAAGCGAAAACAGTTGTTAAGGGAATTTTACCCAGTGTTATGACCTTTCTTGCCACAGTTGTGAAGTGAATCACTGCAGTTATTAGGTTGGTATCATGGTCGTTAAGTGAAGCTGGCTTCCCCATTGAATTTGCTCATCAGAAGGTCCCAAAAGATGATCACATGATTCTAGGACCCTGTAACTGTCATAAATATGGGTCAGTTGCCAAGCATCTGAAATTTTCATCATGTGACCATGGGAATGTTCAACGGTCATAAATGTGAAAAACAGGTCATAAATCATTTTTTTCAGTGCTGTTGTAACTTTGAAAGGTCACTAAATGAACTATTGTAAGTTGAGGACTACCTGTAAATACTAAGTATCTAACCTTTTTGGTCTGGTCTCTTTGTTCAGAAAAACATGATTAGTGAAGCTTATCAACTACATCTTACACCCACCTTATTTAATTTATATCTGGAAACCAGAAGATATTTGTGAATGTTAGAGTTTAGAATATAGCTGTTCTAACTTTCCGAGAGCATTCAACCACGTGGGTAGCTACTACACAGCATGGCCTCTGTTTTCCTGACTGAAATACTTAATGAGGGCCATTACAAGGACTGAGGCATGCAGAGATTGGAAATTATAAGGAAGGATAAACAGCTGTTCTTTTGCCACCAAAAAGGCATTTTCCTCCAGAGGTAAAATGCCATATCTGGCTTCTTCCATCACTGACATCATTAAAGGGAATATTTCAGAGGTGGTATTCAGCAGGTTCTGACCAGTTCTGGAGAACCAGTAGTGGAAATTTTGAGTACTTCAATGAACTGGTAAATACCACCTGTGGCTGGCCCTGTCCCCATCTAGTCTCTGCCTTCTGAGTTCCAGCTGTTTGGGAGGGAATGGGGATTTTGCAGTAACCTTCCCCTGGAGTGGGGTGGGAATGGAGATTTTAAAGTATCCTTCCCCTACTCGTTACGTTAATAAGCCAAGTTGTATTAGATCCCTGTTGCCTCAGTCCTGTTTCCCTCCATCACCCCTCAGAACACTGGCAACGAGATGGGATCTCAGGACTAAGCAATGGATCAGCTGTGTCACTGAGTCAGAAAGAGCTGAGGCGTTTGAATGGAACGCTGTAAAGAAGGAACAAAAAGGCATTTTCCCCCCTCTTTTTCCTGAGGTAACCTGAGTCGTCGTCCTTTTCAGGATGGCCACCTTAGGATGGCCATTCACAGCTTTCTGTCTGGCAACAGAGTCTTGGGAAGCTTTTGAAGAGCAATTTGAATGCTTCCTAGAAGCTCACGACCTTACCGGGTTTTCTGGCAGCCGAAAAAGATTGTGTTTTCTAAGTGCCCGCGGACCAGAGGTGTTCAGAACAGCCAGGGCATTTTGCGTCCCTCAGCCGGTATATTCCGTCCCATGGGATCTCTTAATTGAGAAACTGAGGGCACACTACGCCCCCGCGCCATCCAAAATTGCCTGAAATTGCACTTTCAGGCAAAGATTTCAGCTAGAGGGAGAGTCAATTAACCAGTATATAGCCGCTCTCCGATCAGCTGCCTTCTATTGTGACTTCACTGACCTAGAAGAGAACTTGCTAGATCAATTGGTTTGTGGGGTCAGTGATCTGAAACTACAGCGTCACCTGATGATGAAGCAAGGGCTTCTGAGATGGCCGAGAAATCCTCTGCAGAAATCCAAAGATATCAAAATGCCCCTTCCTCCACCTCGCGAGCGGCCGCTGTCCATCACGATGATGAAGAAAAGGGGGATGACCTCTCCGAGGAGGAAGATAATGTCAGCCATCTACGAACAACCCTGTCAAGAGGCGCACTGGGCATAGGGATGCCCCCTCCACCTCTTGTGCTGGCTGCAGAGGCAATCAAGCCAGAGAAACGTGCAGGTTTAAAACTTTTGTGTACCGCTGTTGCGTCCGAAAAGGCCACCTAGCTAAGGTCTGTCAGGCTCCATCCCTTGTGCCAGAGTGCAACCCAAGTAAGCCAGCTAGTGCGAAGCTTACCAGATGTCCAACCAGGCTGAGGGAGGACTGTTATGCTATCACTAATGATAGTGATGACGTAGAGCTGTCTATCAATCAAGCTAAAGAAAAAAACATGAAAAAATCTTTCTCAGTGTCCACATTGAAGGAGCACCCTGTCAGATGGAGGTGGACACTGGGTATTTGTGCTCCCTCATTTCTTGGAGCACCTTGAAGCATTTAGTGCCCTCCATAGCAAAGAATTATCTCTCTCCCTGTGCTGTCCGTCTGCACGACTATCAAGGATAGTTAATCCCTGTTTTAGGCAGCAACCTCTTTAAGTAGCCACCAAGAGTTTTACTGGATGCCTTCCGCTGATTGTGGTCTAAGACCCCCTTCCTACATTGCTGGGTCTCGACTGGCTCCAGGCATTGGGGCTTGATGTCATCCACACCACGGCAGCTGAAGATTTCCAGTCCTTAACCACCGAGTTTGCAGATGTGTTCAAAGATGGTTTAGGTAAATGTACAGGCACCCCAATATCCTTTAACTTAGATCCCCAGGTAGCTCCAATTCGCCTTAAGCCTAGAAGGATTCCATTAGTGTTCCGCCCTAAGCTAGATGCTGAATTGGATAAATTGATTAGCCAGGGGATCATGCACATTTGGAAACACCAATCGTTATCCCAATTAAGCCAGATGGGTCTATAAGGGTGTGCGCTGATTACAAAGTAACATTGAATAGAGCATTGCAGGCTAACCCTTACCCTATCCCAGTGGTACAACATCTGTTTAATTCCCTGGGGCAGGGGTCCATTTTTGCAAAGCTCGACCTAGCACAGGCGTTTCAGTAGCTCCCTGTGGACGATGTCATTGCTGATGCTCAGACAATCGTGACCCACAGGGGAGCCTTCCACTGTCGCCGCCTGCAGTTAGGGGTTAGTATAGCCCCAGGGATCTTTCAAAGTCTGATGGAGCGCCTGCTCCAAGGGATGCCTGGGGTTGTTCCCTATTTTGATGATGTGCTGGTCAGCGCTAGTGACCAACACGCTCTCATTGCGACCTTACGCACTGTCCTCACCAGATTCTGCAATGTTGGGTTGCACTTAAAAAAATCTAAATGCAAAATTGGGGTCCCACAAGTAGAATTTCTGGAGTACCTCGTAGGTAAGTCTGGCACCCACCCCACCCCGTCTAAGTTAGAGGCCATCCACCACGCCCCCTACTCCTAAAAATAAAGTGGTGCACCAATCTTTTTTGGGTCTTCTAAATTTCTACGCTGCTTTCTTGCAACATAAAGCTTTGGTTGCTGAGCCTCTCCACCGGATCCTCAAAAAGAAAGCAGCTTGGAAATGGGGCAAGGCGGAAGCCCACACTTTCACAGCCCTCAAGTCCTTGTTAACATTGGATTCTGTATTGGTTCAGTATAGCGACTCCCTGCCCCTTGTCCTCGTGTGCGATGCTTTTCCATGTGGCATTGGAGCTGTGCTTAGCCATAGGCTGCCCAATGGGTCTGAAGCACCTCTTGCCTATTACTCTCACATGTTGTCCTCTACAGAACATAATTACAGCCACATTGATAAGGAGGCCATGGCCCTAGTGGTTGGCATAAAGTGCTTCCACGATTATTTATACAGTTGCTATTTTGAGCTTGTCTCTGACCACAAACCTTTGTTGGGATTGTTGGCTGGGGATAAGCAAACTCCATTGATTCTCTCTCCTAGAATGTCCTGCTGGGCAGAATTTCTAGCTGGACTCTGGGTTTTAGCCTGATGTTTTATTACGTTATATTCTTTCCTATGAACTTTCTCTTGAGGGCAATGTTAAATATATTTAAGAATATATTAGGCATGCAATGTAACTGACTTTTATGCAGTGAAAGATGGATTTTCTGTTTTAACTTTTCTTCTATATCTCTTGACTCAATTACTATTATCATTTTTATTTTATTTGGGGCCAATTTTGAGAATTTTGTATATAAAATAGTAAACAAAAGGCTTGTTGGGTGTGAGAAAGAAATACAGTGGTTTGCATATTTGTGCAATGCTCTTTAATTCTCTGAAAAGTATACTTGGAAATTCTGGTGTGGTTTTGTCTCCATCATCCTTCAGCACAACTAAAGATTGCAACTTTTTGGCTCTTATTTAGATTTCCTGCAGCTTGCTAAGTAATCCAGCCCAAAGGATGATTCATTTAATTCATGACAAGTGGACAACAAGCCAAGACATACTTCATTCATTCTTGTTTTCTTTGCTTTTAAGATTAAACAAAACTCATTTCCTCATATTTCTTATCTTAACTTAGGTCAATTGAATGAATGTTGTGTACTATTTTATTCTTATGTATTGTTTTATGTTTATTGTTTCGTATTTCCCCCCTCCCTTATTTTATGTAAGCCGCCCTGAGTCCCCTCAGGGAAAAGGGCGGCCTATAAGTATTAATAAAATACTAAAAAATACTAAAAACATCAAATTGCAGTTATTTTTAAATGCAACTCTATAAAAATGCTGGTTCTTAGTACATTTTTGTGAATGTGTTTTGTATTCAATTTTATCCAGTATAGATATGTTTGAAAGTAACTGTATTTGTGCTGAAAATTAATTTCATTCCACTTAAATATTAATGAAGGTTGATGTTAGCTTCATAGCAGAATAACAGAGTTGGAAAGTTGGACGTCTTCTAGTCCAACCCCTTGCTCAAGCAGGAGGCCCTACACCATTCCAGACAAGTGACTGTCTAGTCTCTTCTTAAAGCCTCCAATGATGGAGCCCCCACAAGCCATTCCACTGGTTAGTTGTTCTTACTGTTAGGTCATTTCTCCTTAGTTCTGGATTGTTTCTCTCATTGATTAGATTCCATCCCTTCTGGAGAACTGGTAGCAGAAATGTTAAGTAGTTCGGAGAACTCTGACTGGCCCTACCCCCATCTATTCTCTGCCTCCCGAGTCCCAGCTGATTGGGAGGAAATGGTGATTTTACAGTATCCTTCCCCTACCACGCCCACCAAGCCATGCCATGCCCACAGAACCAGTATAGTAAAAAATTCTGAATCCCACCACTGCCCCTAGTCAGTCCTTCTTTTCACCAGACTAGACATACCCAATTTATCAGAATTAAAAGATGAGAACAGAAGAGATGGAAATGAATAGCAGCTGATGTTTTTGGTTTTGTTTATTATGGAGTCCAGGACTTTGCTTTGCTTGATAATAATGATTATGTGTTTTCTTTTCAGAGCTCTCCCTGCCATGATGCAGTGGGTCCAGGCTCAGACACCAGGTGAAAGTGGCATCAACATTGTCACCGCAGACTTTGTAGAACTCGGCGAGTTTATCAGCACAATCATAAAACTCAACTACAGCTTGGATGAAGGTGAAGCTGATACAACCTGATAGTAATGTAATGTGTACAACATGCGCCACAGTTGAACTTTTTTTCCAGTTGTGTTAGGTTAGGTTGTAATCTTGTAACCACAGATTTTGCAAGCACATGCTGAACATTATCATTTTCTTTTGAAAGTGTCGAGGAATTGGACAGAATAGGCAAAAAGGGGGGCATTTTTATAAGTTGTAATAATTTCCTGACATTGATGCAACTGTATTTCTTGAAACCCAGTCAGGATTCATTATTTAAGTTATCATAATTCAGAAAGCCATTAATAAATTTTCTGCCAGCAACCAATGTGCTTTTGGACGTATATACGTATGATCATTGCTAAGCTTAATTCATAAATGGCAGCCATTTACTGTCCTTTATGCAATACATTCCCATTTCTATTAGGAATTTTTCTAATGGAAGAGAACTGTACATTATCATATCAAGGTGTAGCAACTGCCAGTGTACTCCATTAATTAATGTTGAATTAATTGGTGGCATCAGCTTGGTTCTGTTCAAGTGGAAGGGATAGGCCATCAATATTAATGACTAATCCCAACTTAACAAGTTATTTTAGTTCCACTGTCTACTATGTGCACATTTTCTGGAAATTCAGAATATTTGAATATTTTTTTTCACTTTTTTTAAAAAGGGAACATTACATTCTTAATCTAACTTTGTCTTCTTGCAATTGGTGGACTGTATGCCATTGATTATTGGGTAAAAAGGAATAGAAAACATTGAATAGTGGCATTAGAGTGACACTATAGTATGGCATTACCATTATTAGAGAACAGCCTATTGTTCTCTTTTACTGCATATTTAACCTTTTGAATTATATTTCAATATATTTAGTTGAGTTATTAAACGAAATCATTATTACTTATGGGTCAATGATCACCATCAGTCACATAGAGATAAATCATATTTACACAGCATTCAAAAGAGATAATAAAAAAGACCAAACACTTCTCCAGCAACCAATATCCAGATAAGTAGGGATTATCATCAAACAAATAATGAAACAGAAAACAATATCCTAATCGAGAACTACTAAGGAGAACACACATACACACCCATTAACACTGGCAGATTAAGCTCTGTATATAAAACAGGGAATAAATCCCACATTCACTCACACTGATGATGTTACCTAATTCGGTAATGAAACGTTTGCAAGCAAACAACCAAGCGCAAAAAAGCACCAAGGACGCAACAGTTCTACCCATACAAGACAAATAAATACAAATACAAATACAATACCCTAAGCTGCATCTATTCTCTTCTATTTGGAAGATTGTCAGGATACAGAGAATAATATAAGATTGGATCTATATTTAGCCATGCTTAGAGAATCATTGAAATCATGAACTGATATGTCACATCGATTTCGCTGGATCATCTCTCAGCCTGACTAGGTACAAATCTACACTGTCTTTTTGTAGAACTCAGTATTTGTACCTCCAAATATGGATTTTGATTACACATAAAAGCAGCATGCATTTCTTTTTAACATCCAGAGAAAAGTATTTTCCCAGCTTGTTTGAAGCAAAAAATAGAAAAGTATATTGCTTCAAGAGCATAAGCAGAATAGTTCAGGGAGCATTAATAATACGAAGCTAATTTTTCATTGTCTGAGTGAAAGAACACTAAAATCTTAAAAGCAACATGTAGTAATTACAATAGAAAATTCTACCACTCACTTGCCTCATAAGGGAATATCCAAATACTAAGAGATGAAATAGTGAAATATGTTAATTAGGAGTGAATAACCTGCAGCCCCTTTACCTTTTATACAAATAATAATTCCCCAGCACAAACCCAGTTGCTATGACTGGAGAAGACTCCACCATGTTATAGAGCAATCTTTCTTAAGTTCAGCAACTTTCAGGTGTGTGGATTCCAATTGCCCATGTTGGTTGGGCAATTCTGGGAGCTGAAGTCTTAACAGAACAGAATAACAGAATTGGAAGGGACCTTGTAGTTCTTCTAACCCAACCCCCTGCTCAAACAGGAGACCCTATACTATTTCAGACAAATGGTTGTCCAATCTCTTCTTAAAAACTTCCAGTGTTGGATCAGTCACAGCTTCTGCAGGCAAGTCATTCCAATTGTTCTGTCAGGAAATTTCTCCTTAGTTCTAGGTTAGTGATGGTGAACCTTTTAGGCACAGAGTTCCCAAACTGGAAGGTGCATGCACACAAACCAGAGCACTGGAAATCCGATGACCAGCTAGCCGGCACGCATGCATGCCTTGGAAACCTGATGACCAGCTGCCTGAGCTGGGGTGATGTCGAGCTTGCCCACAGAGAGGGCTCATCATAGTTCTAGGTTGTTCTCTCCTTGATTGGTTTCCATCCATTGGTTCTTGTCCCGCTTTCAAGTGCTTTGGGAAATAGGTTGACGCCCTCTTCTTTGTGGCAACCACTATGTCAAATCACCAATATCAAGCCCTACCATCCAATATCCATATCCACATTCTTTTCCCTGTTATAACTTCCCACTCTCCAAGATATTATGATCTGAACGTTTCCAAATCATATCAGCTCTTGATTTTTCTCTCTTCTATTTCTCCTCGCGCAATTTCTCATTCTATTTACTGCGACTTTCTTTAAACTGAGGCTTTATGGTTCCCACCCAGCATGAATCATGTTGATGAAGTTGCTGATGATGACAACCATGATTAACTTGCTAATAGTAATTGTTCAGTGTCCCCCTTTGCCAAGGGAATGGATATTTCCCTTTCCTTCATCTTTATTCTGATTTAAATCTTAATATAGGTTAAGAATTCTTTGAAGTCAGTTTTCATCTGCTCCCAGAACAGCTACCATTAGCGAGATAAAATATTTATGAATGTAGGAAATATTCATCCCAGTAAATATTTGTAGTCATCTGGGTGACTAAAGTATATCATTCAGTCTCTATACCCGACATATCTTAGGTACTTAGACAGAACCGATGAATCAAAGAGCTTAATTTTGACATTAATCATCGCTTGAAAAGGGTAATGTAAGAAGTTTGCTATGCCTAATTCAGGAAGACTTTTCTTCTTGATTTGTCAATTTCCTTTTAAAAGTCCTTATTAGAATTAAATAATATATTTTATTTTAATGAGCAAATTCAGTTTTGACCAAATCTTACAATAAGATCGAAGGGGAAAGGCAGAGGTGAGATTCAGCTGGTTCAGACCAGTTCGAGCGAACCAGATGCTAATTTTACATCTGGTTTGCCGAAGCAGTAGGTAGAAGGACTGGCTGGCCTGGCCCACCCTGCCCTGCCCCTCCCAGGAGTTTCCACGTGGCCTGTTTATTATGCCAGGTAAGTGCAGGACCCACGTGGAGGCTCTGAAAGCATGAAAAACAGGCCTCCCGGAAGTTCTGGAAGTCCAGAAATGGGCCAGTTTCTGGCCTCTGGAGAATCTCTGGAGCCCAGGGGAAGCCATTTTTGCCCTCCAGGAGGCTCAAGGAAAGCCTCTGGAGCCTGGGAAGGGTGAAAACACCCCCCCCCCATGCAGGAGGCTGAGTAGGCCACTCATTGCATGGCCATGCCCACCCAGCAACCGGGCAGAGAACCGGTTGCTACAATTTTTCAATCCCACCCCTGGAGAAAGGCTCTTCAAAACATAGCTTTAATTTCTCCAGGAATATTTAACTAGTTTGCTTGGAAAGAGGCATTAGACAATCTGGACCTTTGACCTCTTCTGGCAGAACAACTTTTGCAAATGTGTATATACATGCAGTTGAGAGCAAATCACAACCAGCTCCTTTGAATTCACATTCAAAAGCTTCCCTTTGAAGAATAACATTTGAATGCCTTTGGTCATTACTTTGGGTTATCTTTAGAAGATCCATGACAAGGGAAGATGGAAGTTCACAACTGAAGGACGCTAATTTGAGGAATCTTACAATATTATTCCCTTCTGACACTAAAGCTAAGGGCAAACGTCTACTCCTAGTAGAGAGACTTTGAAACTCCAGAATGACATTCAGCTACCTTCATCTGAAGAGTCTCAATAACGACCAAACCAATCACATGGTGTTGCCTGCTATTCCATCTACCTAACTTTATGAAATATTAGATGCCAGCGTCAAAATTTACACAACGTTCCTTTCCCATTGTTCTCTTCTGAATATGAGGTGGATTTGGGGAAGGGCTGCTCAAGTTGTCAATATGGCAATTGACATGACTCTAGTATCATCACACATTCTTTCACAGATGGATACTTAGAACTCCAGTATACAGCCTACAGTCAAGGTCACTGCAAGGAGTTAATGTTGAATAGTAATAGAAGAAGAATGTATTGTGTGTGTGTGTGTGTGTGTGTGTGTGTGTGTGTGTAGCTATAGTACAGTATAGCTTAGATTTACTGGAATCATTCAGATTAGCATCCCTTGTAGTTTTAATTCAAACTCTCTAAAAACAAAGAACAGCTCCTGCAAATATAACCAAATATATTTCCTTGTTTTATTGAAGTTACTGAACTGCAGGTAGAAAAAAAAGAAGAACATTAATTAATATATATTTACGCATAACTAATAATTACTTTACTGTTAAGAGAGATCTAAAATAGCACGGAAATGACGACAGATGGATATATTGGCCTTCGTTAAAAAGAGTTAAGACCCATTTTGTCCTTTGGTGGAAGTAATCAGTGAGAGACAAAACATCTGATGAACACAGTGGGAAAAAGCAAGGCTTTAAAGCAATTTTAATGGGGAACTTTTGCAATCACAGTTTAAAAATTCTGCAGTTCCAATTCAAGTGATTTGGCATTTGAGTCTTTCCACAGCAGGACACTCGTGCAATGTCAGTCCATTTTATGCACAGTTTTTCCAAGGGAGAGTGGGGGCTGCCTCTTACAAATTAGACCTAAATTAGTCCTAAAATAAAATCTAAAGGTGTTTTTTTATTAAAATGTCAATCAAATTAACAGAAAATGAGCACACTGGATTCATGGATTAAACCCGTCTCCCTTGGGGCACATTAAAAATTAGTTACTTGGCGTAATATAGCTGATCAATGGCATGAGTAAACATTGACTTTATTAATTAGACTCCACCTTAAGTACCGCAACCAGATCTACATACTGCACCTTAGGAAGGACAAAGCAGAACAACTTCAAAGAAGGACAATAAAGATGATAACAACTCTACAATCATATTCCTGTGAGGCAAAAGAACTTAGAATGGGTAGCCTTGAGAAGAGAAGCTTAAAGGGAGATATGATAGCATTCTTCAGTTTCTGAGGCTATCACATAGGGCTAAGAACTGTTCTCTGTTACCCTAGAGCAGTGGTTCCCAAACTTGGCAACTTTAACTTTAAGGCAACTTTAAGAGCTCTGCTGGCTGGAGAATTCTGGGAGTTGAAGTCCACAAGTCTTAAAGTTGCCAAGTTTGGGAATCACTGCCCTAGAGTACGTATCACAGAATTTAAAATTAAGAGGCAAAGATGCTCACAGTGGAACAAGCTACCCAAGTTGGATCACCTTCACTTTATTTTTAGTCCTGCACTGATCAGAACAATTGAGTTTGATGGCCTTCCGACTTTATTATTCCATGGTTCAGGTCAGTGGTTGGATTCAGCCAGTTCGCACCACTTCAAGAGAACCAGTTGTTAAGTTTCTCAGCAGTTTGGTGAGCTGGTTGTTAGAAGAAATCATGAGGGCAGAGAAAAGGTTGTTAAACTATTTGAATTTTTGAACCACTGGTTCTGGTTGAATATTTTTCTGTGTTTGTCTTTGTGTTTCTGTTTCTACATTTATTTCAATCCAGTGTGATTTTAACTAGTTCAAAGCACTGTCTCCCTTTCTGGAATGTAAAAAAGCAAAAAAAATATTTAAAAAATAAAGTAAAAAGAAGCTTTCTGGTTGGGAAGCTTTAGACCGAATGTTTTTGAAGGTGACCTGTTCTTCATAGGTTGTTTAATTTCAAAGAGGGCACCTGGAGACACAAACACAGCCATCTAAAAAGTGTGCTTTGTGTCATCGTAATAGCTCAAATGATAAGACTTTCTTAGATGTTTCTTTCTTTACAGTGAACAAAAGTTAATAGTGTATTATACAATCTGTGTGGTATAATTCTTCAGTAGCTTCTATGTTTACACTGTTTTGAACTGTATCTGTTTACTTAATCACAAGGTTCTTTTAAGAAAAAAATGCTGTATGCAGTGTAAAATGTATCAATGACATATTTGTTGAAACTTTGGTGATTCCCCTCTCCATAATTCTGAAACTGTGCAAGTGTTCCTGTAAGTTTCCCTGTGTACGTTTGTGTGTATGTGTGCAGGGGTGTGGGTTGTGCGCATTATACAACTTATGAGAATTAGCAACTTAATTCTAAATGAAAAAAAGCTGGTTGTGTTTCTTCAAAGCTGCATCTGTTTAAGACTTTGTGAAATCTTGAAGCTTCATGTATGGTTGAGGATTAATGTATATGGACCGAGATCTAGTGAGCTCCTATAAAAATAAAGCTGGTTGTGTCCTTAATATGCCATTTTTTTAAAAATCGTAAACATTAAAATGACTTGTGGTATTTTAAAAGAAAATAAATACTGAATAATAACCATGAATCTCACATGCGAAAATGGGGAAAGAATTGATTTATGACTTTCTTGGGAAATTAAATTACACGTTTGTCACCCAGTTTGAAATTCATCAGTCTGTGTTCCAGCATGAAGGCTGAGTTCAGGCCCCAGAAGGAAGATGGATAAATTCTGTAATGTTTAAAACTTAAGTCAATTAATATGACCACAGTAAATCTTAGCCTTATTACTCTCCCAATCTGAATTTTATATTTATAAGGAAAAGTGGGATATCAATTGTAAAAAGTTTTTTTCCCAAAACATTCTTTGTTTTGTGGTTTGAGAGATTTTCTTGAATGTTCAGAACTGATTGCACTAAACCGATGAAAATTAACATATTCATTAATTGATACATACAGCTTTAATACATTGGTTTCACAATAATACTGATAGGCCACTCTTCACAAATAGGAATAGAAATTTTTCCACAGCTTCTGTCTTAAGTGACTGAAAGCACATTCAGAATGGGCTAAGCAGATTTAGGAACGCTTTTATTTTATTTATCTTATTAATTTATTAAATTAATATGCGACCCCCTCTCATTTTTCCTACCTTTAGCAATAATCAATTGAAGCACCACATAAAACTGATTTCCCCTGCATTCAGTATTTACTGATGCCTTTTCAGAAAATTCCAGTATTTTACTGAGAGATTAAGGTTGCGATCCTTCACTGAGTTACCCCGAACTAAATCACAGATTGTAACCTGCGTGGTTAAAATAATCTTCCATTGGCTCATGCCCTAAAACCATATTCACATGGAAAGAATTTCCCAGCCTTTTTAAAACAGACACAGACACAGACACAGACACAGACACAGACACAGACACAGACACAGACACAGACACAGACACAGACACAGACACACACACACACACACACACACACACACACACACACACACACACATTAGGCATGTAAGTATGAGCCCTGATATATTGTCAAAGCCTAATACTGACAGCTATAAAATACTGTAAAATTTTCTTGGACTAATCATTTATTTTATGCCTTTTTAAAAGTCCAATCTTTCTGCTCCCAAAGCACTCAAGAAGGTAATTATTTGAAGGCGAGTTCTGGGAGAAAAGAGTGAAAATTATTACTTATGGTACGTTGTAAAGGCAAAAGCACAAAGACACTGTGTGCTGACTCTAACTGCAAAGAATTCTGTTCCAGACTTTGGTAGCAGCAGATGGACATGTTATGCAGTATGCAATGAGGTGCCCTGTGCATTGCATAAGCTAGCAAATCTGGCTGCAATATGCTAGACCCCCAGACAGGACCAGAAAGATTCACAAAAAGTTTCTTCTTTGCTGCTATTCATTGGTCATCCAGTGGTGTATGGATAGTCCTCAACTTACAAGAATTCCTTCAGTTACCGTTCAAAGTTACAAGAGCAGTGAAAAAGTGACTTACGACCGGTTTTTGCGCATAGGACCATTGCAGCATCCCCATAGTCACATGATCAAAATTCAGACCCTTGGCTCGTGCTTATGACAGTTGCAGTGTCCCAGGGATCTCCTCCATAGTCAATAGGGAAGCCAGATTCACTTAACAACCAGGTTTATTCATTTAACCACTGCAAGGATTGGTTTAACAATGGCAGCAAGAAAGGTGGTAGAATGGGGCAAAAATCACTTAACAACTTTTTTTTGTTAATCACTTAACCAAAAATCACTTAACAAGAGCCGAGGTGGCGCAGTGGTTAAAGTGCAGCACTGCAGGCTACTTCAGCTGACTGTTAGCTGCAGTTCGGCGGTTCAAATCTCACCGGCTCAAGGTTGACTCAGCCTTCCATCCTTCCGAGATGGGTAAAATGAGGACCCAGATTGTTGGGGGCGATATGCTGACTCTGTAAACCGCTTAGAGAGGGCTGAAAGCCCTATGAAGCGGTATATAAGTCTAACTGCTATTGCTATTGCTAACTATCTTGCTTAGCCACAGAAATGTTGATCTCAATTGTGGTCAATTAGTTGAAGACCACCTGCAATCTAAATAAGGTAGCACATGAGATAAGTAGTCATCTTCTTCCCAATTGTCACAAGTATATCTTGTATTGGCCTGAGAAAATATACCATGACAATGACTTACCCCATTTGAGTTAGATTTGCTATGATTAATAAGCTCCAGGGAAATGTAAGAAAATATGCTTAGCATTCTGTATCCTAGGAGGTCTGCACACTGCAATAATTATCCACCTAAGAAATGCCAAGCACGCCCTTGGGCTTCTTGAAGGTTGCCAGTCACTTCTTCTGAAAGGAGCTGCAGTACTATATTTGTGGTGTGGCTTAATGTACCTGTCTCCCAATCTGCCATCACTTTCCTCATTGCTTAAACCAGAATATTTCCCATTCTGGGTACAGGCACTTTGTAAGTAAGTTCCATCAAGACTTGGTCTCTTTAATGAACACATGTTATCAGGAGATGCGTCCCATTAAAATGAATGGAATATAGACATTGAATGCCTTGTGATGCTTTCAGCGGGACTTAATTCCAATTAATTGGAGCTGGAGTAGGGTTGTATTTTTTTCCTAAGATTAGCAAATCACAAAAGTGATGGATTGTTTTGCAGGCCAAGGTTCATTCTTACATTGCTCTAGTTACCAGTTGTGAGTTTTGATGTCCTCCTTGCTTCTTCAGAAAAATGGAAAACTTTCTCTAACAACTCCCTCTTTTCCTCTAATGTATTACAGTGACTTAATTTTATTTGGATGGAAATTGTGAATATGTTAACTTGGCTAAAATTGCAATGTGTACCAAAGGTTTACTAGGCTGCACTTTTCTTTCCTTTTCAAATGTAGGTATTTTAATAAATATTGCATAAAGAAAATAAACAAACCGCCTACAGTTCTCTATAGCAAATGTGAATTTTTATTACAAAAATATGTATGTAATGTAAAAAAAAAAAAAAGACCAAATGTTTCTTTGTATTCAGTGAAATGTCAAATAAAGCCCTGGTAACCATATTTTTGTTTTGATTATTTGGATAATGTGTCGATACAATATGATTTTAAAATAAAATGTTTTATTTTTTTTTATTTTAAGTTCATTGATACCTTTTTATGGCCTTTGCTTCAATGGAATTAGGTCAGTTGGAAGACCATAAGTAAACAAACGAAAAACAGGTAAGGCTTTTGACTGAAATGGAGTACATTTGGTTATCAGTTTCACTGAAATGCCATCAGCTGTTTTAAGAGATGCAAATGTACAAGTAATTACTCTAACTCAAATAAAAACGTATTCTGCTGCTTCACCAAGCAGGGGATACTGTAGCTGTGATCAGAGGACCTACGATGTGCCTGCAAGGTAATTAAAACTATGCAAAGCTTCCTAGAGGTGCTTCGCTGTGATGAATATTTCAGCACACACGGCATCGCTCAGAGCAAGGAATCCTCTTCCTTCTAAGAGTCAACTGGTTATATAGGTTTAGCTTGGCTTGGCCTGCTCTGCTCTCTCAGCATTATTTCAAGCAGAAACCAGTTCAGATCTCCTGAACTACACTTACAATAGCCTCTTCCCTTGAAGAGAGGCTTGGCTTGGCTTGGCTTGGCTTGGCTTGGCTTGGCTTGGCTTGGCTTGGCTTGGCTTGGCTTGGTCTGCTCTGCTCCCTCACCATTATTTCAAGTTCTTCAAGCAGAAGCCAGTTCAGATCTCCTGAACTACACTTACAATAACTTCTTCCCTTGAAGAGAGGCTTGGCTTGGCTTGGCTTGGCTTGGCTTGGCTTGGCTTGGCTTGGCTTGGCTTGGCTTGGCTTGGCTTGGCTTGGCTTGGCTTGGCTTGGCTTGGCTTGGCTTGGCTTGGCTTGGCTTGGTCTGCTCTGCTCTGCTCTGCTCCCTCACCATTATTTCAAGTTCTTCAAGCAGAAGCCAGTTCAGATCTCCTGAACTACACTTACAATAGCCTCTTTCCTTGAAGAGAGGCTTGGCTTGGCTTGGCTTGGCTTGGCTTGGCTTGGCTTGGCTTGGCTTGGCTTGGCTTGGCTTGGCTTGGCTTGGCTTGGCTTGGCTTGGCTTGGTCTGCTCTGCTCTATCACCATTATTTCAAGTTCTTCGAGCAGAAGTCAGTTCAGATCTCCTGGACTACACTTACAATAGCCTCTTCCCTTGAAGAGAGGCTTGGCTTGGCTTGGCTTGGCTTGGCTTGGTCTGCTCTGCTTCCTCAGCATTATTTCAAGTTCTTCAAGCAGAAGCCAGTTCAGATCTCCTGAGCTATACTTACAATAGCCTCTTCCCTTGAAGAGATCTTGCTAAGATCTCTCCCAGTGGCTTCTTATCTGATTTAGGCAGCCCTTCAAACAGAGAATTATCCAACTGAGCCCCATTCAATTTTATATCAATTTAATATAAGGGTATAAAAATGTGTTCAGGCTCCAGTTACACTTCAAGAAAATAATATCTGTTCTATTCTTATACTCCCTGTGACACATAAATTGTGAAGTTTTTGCTCAATTTCATATGGCTCCACGCTGATGTGCAGGCAGCCACAGTTACCCTACTTTTTCAGGTCAATTTTCATCTGAGGAAGGATAGACACATAGTAGACATTCAACAGATATATCTCCTCAATCATCTGACAGATCTCCATGGTGAATGCATATTGGACAGAAATCTATTGCTTTCCTCTGCTACTGCAGAGGAATTTTATGCAGGCAAAAATTCTCATACAGATAGTCCTCATCCAGCAAACACAATTGGGATCAGAGTCTCAGCAAAGTGGCCATAAAGTGAGTCACTCAACAGCCCCAATCCTGGTGTTCTCGGGCCTAGAATTCTTCCAACTGTACAATTTGGAGACTGAGGCTTCCAAAAGTCCACAAAAGCTTCTTCTTTTTCACAAACATTTTGCAGAAGGAGGCTTGTGAACAATTGTGGGAATGATGCTTGCTTGGAGAATGGCACAAGGTGGTCCTGCGTCACATAAAGTGCAGGAAACCTGCAAAAGAAGTGGGGAGCTTTGTGAGCATTGTGTTCTGACCTAGGCTTCCAAAGAGCATGAAGCAAACTCCTTGTCCCAACATAAACCCCTTTTATTAATTTACTGTGAATTCAGCTCATTCACGTCCAGCAAAGTCTTTCAAGGCAGGATTTACAGTCACATACTTTATCTGGCTTGGAGAGCTGACAGGCCCATATCGGCAAATCTTGGCAAGGCGTCTCAGAGAGTCACTAATTGTCTCCTGCAAACTCCACTCCCCTTTCACTCCTTTTTATTTCCTCTGTGATGGGCCATTCATTGTCCACCTGTGGCCTTATTCCCAAGTCAACCCCTGTTCTTTAGCTGTCCCCTTGGTCTGGCAATTCTATGCATGCACACACTGGGAACAGGCTCCAGCTGTCCATCTGCCTCACTGATGTCTGATTCTGAAGGCAGCTGATAACTGGCATACGACTCTGGCCCCCTCTCTGCCTCTGACACAGAGCTCTCATCAGAGCCTTTCAAGACTCCAGGACTGGCCCATGCTCCTCCCCAACCTCCTCACTGTCCAAATCTGCTGCCAGCTCTACTGACTGCTGGCAGGCCACAACACACTGGTGGACCATTTAACCAGTTGAGGACTCCTAGGGTATGGGACACAAGTCGGTTGGGTGGATGACTGAAATGGGGGGGAGAGAGAGCCAGGTAGTAGAAGTTTAGCACCCTGGCAGTTGTAAGTGTGGGAAGACTGCCAAGCGCCTAAATTTTTATCATATGACCACAGAAAACTGCAAAAGTCATAATTTTCATCTCAGGGTCATAAGCCCATTTGTTCAGTAGTGCTGTAATTCTGAATGGTCGTTCATTATGACTACCCATAATGTTGGCCTGTCTCTGTAATTGTGGCTCCTTTGAATCAAGAAACAATAGCCAAAGGAAATAACTGTTCAGAAGCAGCCTTGATATTATTGGCAGACTTTGCTTGCCATCAATCTCAGACCCCTATTTCATTATTTATTTCAGTTTTAATTATTATTCAGTACACCGCATTGAAACATTTGCAGATTTGGGAGAAAGATAGTTGTAATGATTTTATGAAATAGCTGTCCTTGTAAATAACAATGACTTGCCTCTCTGGATTTGGGACATTATAATGAAGAAGACAATTTGCATTACCTATTGCTACATGAAGAGTACATGACTCCATAGTAATCCATAAAAGAGAGCTCTCCTACTGCAATAAATTGAAGATGTTAGAAAATATAAAATATTAGCAGACAATGAAGCCCATTCTCTGATAGCAAGAAAGATTGCTTTAAATAAATATTAAATATTTAAAATAGTAATTTGGAAAATATATAAAACTGAAACTTCCTCCCTGCAATTTATTTTTATTTATTTATTTCATCAAGCATGTATTAGATAACATGTCTAAGTATAAACATGGTTTTGGATACATGAAATGAATACGAATAAAAGGGAACATTAGGACAAGGACGATAGGCATGTTGTTGCGTTTATGCACGCCCCTTACAGACCTCTTAGGAGTGGGGTGAGGTCGACAGTAGACAGTCTAAGGTTAAAGTTTTTGGGGTTTGGGGAAGAAACCACAGAGTCAGGTAGTGCATTCCAGCCATTGACCACTCTGTTGCTGAAGTCATATTTTCTGCAATCGAGTTAAGTTTGTATTTATTGTGTTCTAGTGTATTGTTGTGATTGAAGCTGAAGTAGTCATTGACAGGTAGGACATTGTAGTGGATAATTTTATGTACTACGCTTAGGTCAGACCGAAGGCTGCATAGTTCTAAGTTGTCTAACTCCAAAATTTCAAGTCTGGTGCCATAAGATATTCTGTTGAGAGCAGAGGAGCAGAGGACCCCTCTCGTTTAATATCTCTGGACTCACTTGATTGTATTAATGCCGATATGCAGTGTGGGTTCCAGACAGATGTGCTGTATTAGAGAATTGGTCTAGCAAATGTTTTGTATGCTCTGGTTAATAGTACCATATTACCAGAGAAGAAACTACACAAAGCAACTCTCAATGCCTTTTTGGCAATGTTATTACAATATCTAAGGACAGACTTATGAAACACGATTTTCAAAAATAAAATCTATGTTCTGCTAACGTTATTTGTAATTAGCCCTTATTATAAAATCTATTATATTAAATTGCCAATAAGACAATCTTTCTCAACCTGGCACCCGTTATAGATATAGATATTGCAAAGGATGAAAATTCTGAGAGTTACAGACGCAACATATTTAAACGTTGCTGGGTGAGGAAAACTGGCCAGAAGGATTTTTAAAATTATTATTTCATTATTTGTGTATTGACTACATAACTCTGTTGCTTTTTGCCAAGGCATTAGAGATGCTTCATCAGCAAAAACACTAAAGCTACAAAGGGCATTTAAAAAATAGGTGGAGTTGGTGACACTTCATCTGAACTTCTTCCTTATTCTCAGAGTACACAAGACCTTTGTGTTCATTTATAGGCACACATCAAGATGTTCATGTTTCAATGTCAATCTTGCTGTCTTCCTCCTTAAGAAATGTAATAATTAGAGAAGTATTTCATAATCCATATTCTTTTTGTTCATAGATGCCATGGGGCAGTGCAGTACAAATGTCACGGATGAAACATCGCTACCTATACACAAAACCTTTTATGCCTATAGACGTGCACAAATTAATGGCAGGCACCATAGAATTCACCTAACCTTACTGGTGGAACTGAAAGGCTGAAATTCAGCCAGGTAGAAGAAAACTCTGTAAATCATTAAACAGAAATGTTCAGAAGCAGGAGAGAAAACAACTCCTTCCAACCAATTTGAGAATCCTGTTTTACACATACATTTCCCACCTTCTGAAACACACGTAGAAGCCTGCTGAACTTTATAGGTCATTGTGGAAAATGTAATTGAATTGTTTCCATTATTTGCTTTTGTCAAAGTCATGGGTCTCACTCTCTTGGTTGCCTTCCTGAATTTATCATTTTAGGCTATGTTTCCAAAAAAAAAAAAAAAGGCTCCTGTATAAGTTACAAAATGTGACAATTTCATTATGGCACTGATTCAAGTCATCTGAATGGAAATTAGCTGGGGTGACAAGAGATGATGGCAGCGGAATAAAATGGCATAGCTACCTCCTCTTTCCCTTATCATGGGAAAGTTGATGGTTGCTGCATATCAATGTGCCCTCTGGAACAATATTCAGCTGTGACTAAATTAATTAAAATCTGGTTTTCTAGCTCTGGGGATTAGGGCAGAAATTGATCATTGTCACACTTCCTCCATGCCCAGCTCAGTGGAGACTTGAAATGATATTTAAGATCTTAATTCTCAGCACCGGTGTTTTGCTATTTATATCTTGAATAAATTGAAAAGGCAAATTCAGTTGTCAGACAGGAAGCGGCCTTATCCGAAGTCAAAACATCATTCTGAGTACATTACACTATAGTCTTCTAGAACAGGTAACACATTTTCCCTGCCATTCTATCTACTGCTGTGAATTAATCTAGGAAAGAACATAGGGCAGGCCCTCTACCACTGAACTATGGCTGTTTGATAAAGGAGCTGAGAAGGCTTTCAACACTGATTAAGATGGGCATATACCCTATTTTTTTTAGGTTGGAGCCCTTGATGCTCTGTGAGCTTAGTTGCTTGCTTGCAGATATTTCATTACGCAACTCGGTAACATCATCAGTATGAGACAGTGTGGAATTTATTCCTTCTTTATATTGTGGGAAGTTATCACCCAGCCCTCTCCCAGAAAAATGAAATATCCTAGGAAATATTGAAAAGGCAGAATATTTCTTTGGATATGAAAAGAAAGAAACATGTTTTAAAAGACAGAATAGTTGCCTGTAGCTTCCTGCCCATCCCCATTGTTAATGGGCCATTAAGGCCAAGCTAGTCCACTTTTACATAATAAAGACTTCTCCATTGCAGCTGCAGGGGGAAGGGATTAAGGAACTTTACCCAACTGACCGCATGGCATCTGAGAACTCAACCAAATCTGGATTCAAAACACAGCCTAGAAAGTAGCCCCTGCATGGCCCCATGGGAGTCTGACAACCAATCAGAATACATTTCTTACACAGGAACAGGAAACAGAGAGGTGGGACTGAACAGGTTATAAAAAGCCTAGCAAGCTCCTCCCTCAGCCCTTCTCTTCTTCTCCACCAACATTGAAGCATGTGATCACCTTTTCTGTTCAGGGCTCAAGCCATGTGGTCCTGTCCAACAATAAACCATCTTTCCAAGCAGCCTCCATGTTTCCAGTGTCTTTTTCCCCACTTGGAGCTGAACTCAGAAGGACATTTCTTTCATCAATATACAGTACCTTATCCTGCTATTGTTGGTAGGGGTGTGGTTTTGTCTTTTGTAGTTCCTTGCTTAATATTTTTTTTTTCTTGATTGTTTGTCTGCTATTAATTTTATTAAAGTTTACAAATACAAAGATAAAAGATTAATACAAAATAAAAAGTGCAAATAAATAGAAAAAAGAAAAAGCAGATGTATAAAACTTATCTTCTCCCTCCCTGCAGTAAAGTATAAACTATGTCAGCACCTTAATACCTTCTCTAGTATTTCACTTTTAAAAACTTTCCAAAATCTTATCCCTTATCAATTGTTCATCATTCACTCCTAATCAGCAAAAGTCTATCAAGAGCTACCAGAAATAGTAACAAATGTATCTTAATAAAAAAAATCCATTTTGTAATCCAATTTATCATTTTCTCTAAGAAAGATATATATATATATATATATATATATATATATATATATATATATATGTGTGTGTGTGTGTGTGTGTGTGTGTGTGTGTGTGTGTGTGTGTGTGTGTGTGTGTGTGTGTGTGTGTGTGTGTGTACGCGCGCACGCGCTGATAAATAAAGGGAGACTTATTTATCAGCACAAATACAACACAAATTGTAACAAAGGCAACAGTAAAAATATTGGGTTTCTGTCTGGATGGTCTCTTGTGACGAGCTGATGGACAGAGAATGGAAGTACTGAACTTCCTCCCATATTTGGGCATACCGGGGGTTGTAACTTTATATATACATATACATATACATATACATATACATATACATATACATATACATATACATATACATATACATATACATATACATATACATATACATATACATATACATATACATATACATATACATATACATATACATATACATATACATATACATATACATATACATATACATATACATATACATATACATATACATATACATATACATATACATATATACACACACGCAACATACATACATACATACATACATACATACATACATACATACATACATACATATATATATATATATATATATATATATATATATATTGCCCTATATACTGAAGCATTATTATTTTCCATGCCTTGCTTCTCATTATAAAACTGATCATATGAAAGACTATATATTATTTTGCCATCGTAACTAAGCAAAATGTCACAGGCGAGAAGCAAGAAATGCCAACAATTCTTTTCTCATTCTGAGACTCTGTGATGTGGTTGGTAAATAATCAAGGCAGCCTTGAAAGAACTGCCAGCCATAATAGCCTGAGAGTTTTTCCATGTGGAAATTTTAATAAGGAACACGAACCCTCAACCAACAATGATAGAGGAAGAAAATTAAAGGTTTATGGCCTTTTAAAGCAGCGTATAGACAGCATATAGACAGGATTTCAAATTCATTCTGCTTGATAGCAGGAATTTCTTCCACCTTCTTCTGCTAATGTTCCAATATGGTCTTCCTCCAGTTCAGCAATTTCCTTCTGTAAGCCTCTGAAGTGGATTACAGTACTTCACAGTTTTGGAAACTGAAGCAAGATTGGGGTTTGAGCAAAGATGCCAAAGATTGTTTACCCATGCAACACTAAAGTTATAATAAGCGTTAAATACATTTTGCTTTTTAATTATGAAAATGTTGTTATTTTGTTGGATTAAATTTTACACCGGGCAATTATGAACAATTAAGACAAACAAATTATCTGGGGGAATAATATCATTGCACCAATGACACAAATTGTCACTTGCATCAGTAGCATGGTGCGACTGATATAGATAGAATAGAATAGAATAACAGAGTTGGAAGGGACCTTGGAGGTCTTCTAGTCCAACCCCCTGCCTAGACATGAAACCCTATACCACTTCAGACAAATGGTTATCCAACATCTTCTTAAAGACTTCCAGTGTTGGGGCATTCACAACTTCTGGAGGCAAGCTGTTCCACTGATTAATTGTTCTAACTGTCAGGAAATTTCCTCCTTGATTAGTTTCCACCCATTGCTTCTCAGGTGCCTTGGAGAATAGTTGGACTCCCTCATCTTTGTGGCAGCCCCTGAGATATTGGAAGACTGCTATCATGTCTCCCCATGTCCTTCTTTTCATTAAACTAGACATACACAGTTCCTGCAAACGTTCCTCATATGTTTTAGCCCCCAGCCCCCTAATCATCTTTGCTGCTCTTCTCTGCACTCTTTCTAGAGTCTCCACGTCCTTTTTACACCATGATGACCAAAACTGGTTGGAGTATTCCAAGTGTGACCTTACTAAGGCATTATAAAGTGGTATTAACACTTCATATGATCTTGATTCTATTCCTCTGTTTATGCAGACTACAACTGTCAAATAATAATTAATGTTGTTTGTCTGATACCATCATAACGGGGTGCAAAAATACCTGGGATTATAGGGTTTGAGAGTTGCATCTTTTCAAACTCCACCTGCTTTGGATTTCTTGCCTTCATAATGTCTGCTGTGGACTGAGCTAAGCCTTATTCCACTATAAACTCACATGTAGTTGGCCAGGCAGCTAAGGTTTATATCAATCATGGCCTAATTAGAGTCTTCATGATTTTACCATTCTGTGCCTTAAGGCTAAACACGAACAGTGTTCTCCCTCAAGATCTAAGCCTTACTTCCAGAATCAGCCCTTAATTGGAATTTAAAAGGATCCTTTAGTTTAAAAGTAGCATGGCATCTTTTTAGAAGGGAATGTATTAATGAAAAAAAAATGCCTAAGAAATATCTGGTGTCCCAAAGAACTTCAGTTGGGAATGTGGTGTTACCAGGGAAACGCTGATGTTATGGAAACGGATTAAATTGCTCTACAGGAGCATTTCCTATATTCAACCCTTCCAAATTCCTATACTTATCAAAACTATATCGTTTTTTCAAGTATTACAGCCAATTACTGATTTGCAAAACAGCTTACATGTTTTATTTACTTTAGTGTGAATGTGTCGAGGCGCAATCCAGATTGGCTGCCCTACACAAAATATAGGGGGGAAACTGATTTTTCCTCACAGCCTCTTTAAAAACTAATCTTCCACACAGGATTTGTGTTTTCATTTAAAGAACTCCGTTGGCACCAGCAGATTTTTTTAAGAAAAAGCCTCTGGTTACAGGTTGGTGCGTGCGTAGAAAGAGAATGAGGATTTTAATAAGCAAAGCCTGGGAAAAGAATTAACCTTCCTTCTCATCAAAGTAGAGAGGTCTTCATCCATCCCTATAGAAGTAAACAAAAACAAGACGTGGAGCTACATATTAGAGATATAATTTGGCCCTTAAAATATGTGTTTGCCCTACAATGGAAGGAGGGAGAAAGAGGAGGGAAAAGAAGAAAGGGTAAAGGAGTGGAAATACGGGAGGGGTAGTAAGGAGAGAGGGTAAGAAGGAGAAGAAGGGAGGACGAGTTGGGGAGAGAGAGGGGAAGAAGAAAAGAAGGAGAGGAGGAAAGAAGAAGGTAGAGAAGGGAGGTTGGGAAGAAAGAAGGAGTAGAGTTGTTTCAAAATAAGATGGATGTGCAGGGTGGAAAGAAAGTGACCACGATTATGCTTTTTATATGTTTAAACAGACAGTGATAAATGCTAAAAGATAACAGATAAATATTAAGAGTACTCAGGGGAATGTATATTTGCGAATGCATATGGAAAGAAAAAAAATAAAACTTTTTACAAGAAGAAAAAAAATATGTTTTTGCCCTTTCTGATTATACAAAACTGGTATGATTACAGCCCCATCCTCATTTCAGAAGGAGGAAGAAGAAGAAATATGGAAGTGTTGGTGTCAACAAATATACCCAACTCACCAGAGGTGTGCACTTCAGTCAAAATTGATGAAAGTGATATTGCATAGCATTGCCTTTTCTTACTATTGTACAAAAGGATGGGTCTTGCATTGCAATGACATGATGCTGCTTTCATCATTTACTCCCCCCAGACCCCCTCTGCAGATGACGCTATATCTCACCAATTCAAAAGCCAAGAGGGTCTGACCCAATCAAGACTCAGATGTGGAGGAGGCTCAGAAAATCTCAATGGTTGGACTGGCAAGCCACTATACCCGTGGTGGAGAACCCGTTGGGCTCTAAAATTGCATGAGAATGGGGTGCGTTTTTGAGAATAGTTTTTGTTGGGTGTTGGTGAATGCTGGCATGTCATCCAAAAGATTGTGCATGTCATTTTTGTGCATGTCATAGGTTTGCTATTACTGCTCTATATTATTACCCAACAATGATGGGACTTTATTGTTACAAACGCAGTACATATAAGAGCCAATCTGGTGCAGTGGTTAAGGTACCAGGCAAAGAATCTTTGGAAACTGGGAGTTCTAGTTCTACCTTAAACTATGGATTGTGTCTTACATAAATTCCAAATTCCTTCAAAGAGTGTTCCTCCTTTGAATGGTGTGGGAGTAGGAATGGATTTCCAGAGGAAAAATGGCAGACTACAGAAACCAAGAGCACTACTCAGGTGACTCTGATGATACCGATAAACCTTCAAGTGGCCTCAAAGACTCTCTAAAAGAATGCAAATGACCATTTGTCTGCAAGGAATATAAATCCTTCCATTCCCCACTATCCTGCCAGAGCTGAAGAAGCTTCTTATAGCAATAGCAATAGCAGTAGACTTATATACCGCTTCATAGGGCTTTCAGCCCTCTCTAAGCGGTTTACAGAGAGTCAGCATATTGCCCCCAACAATCTGGGTCCTCTTCTTGGATGAGAAATGAAATATCTTCAAAAAAGAAAAACAAGGAAGCCCATTTGCCTCCTGAAGAAGCACCTTTGAGATGTGCAAACTCCTTCATAGCCCCAATCAAGTTCTGGTCCCTCCAATTTTATTTTTTGTGTATTTATTAAGCTTCTCTCTAGCTGCAATATACACAAAAACCCTTGATGGTTGGAAAATGCAGCATCAACAGCTCCTAATATTTCCTGGGCCCATTAAGTAAGGCTATCATATTATAAGGAGGTTTATGTGCTTGATGAAGTTACTTCCTAAACCCCCTTTGATAATGCCTACCTTCAAAGCAGCATGTGTGGGTCTCTGAAAGCAATTATATGCAATTAACGTAATTACATGGGGCTATGTTGCCTCCAGTGCTCCAGATGCTGTCCTGGCTTGATGCTTCCTGATCCTGTTAACGGCACACTGTTTCTTTTATGCAGCTCTGAAAGGCCTGTTCAGATTATCAAAGAGATGGAGCCCCCTTAACACCGCCCCCATTGTTGCTTGAAACACCTTAGACTCAGCAGTCCTTTCTCTTTCTTAAAGGAAAAGGTTAGAAGGCTGTTGAATATCTAAATGTCAAAAGTGTAGATGAAACTGACCGGGCAGTCAATTTTTTTGGCATAAGAAACGGAGCCTTTGAGGATTTGTTCTATAAACAACAATTGGCTGGGTTCATATTGACCATTAAAATACAAACTGCAACTTACAAATGACTAAGCAGGCATGCTAAATTAAGCCAAAGTCAGATAAAACAAAGTGAAAGCATTCTATTCAAAGAACTATTATTTTTTCCAGTAAGGGAAAGGTAAAGATTGCCCTTGCACATATGTGCTAGTCGTTCCCAACTCTAGGGGGCGGTGCTCATCTCTGTTACAAAGCTGAAGAGCCAGCACTGTCTGAAGGTGTCTCCGTGGTCATGTGGCTGGCATGACTAAACGCCTAAGGTGCACAGAACCTTCCCACCAAAAGTGGTTCCTATTTTTTCTACTTGCATTTATACATGCTTTCAAACTGCTAGGTTGGCAGAAGCTGGGACAAGTAATGGGAGCTCACTCCATTGCGTGGTGCTAGGGATTCAAACCACTGAACTACTGACCTTTCTGATGGACAAGCTCAGTGTCTTACCCATTGAGCCACTGCATCTCTTCTTTTCCCCGTAAGATATGGCTATTTCTTAGCAAATTGGGATTTTCTGCTTAATGTTTGTATAACCTAAAGAGGTTCGGGTGTGGGGGATTTTTTTAAATTTATCACTTTGTTCAATTTATATCCCATTTTTCATAGGTATCATGAGATTGAAGCATGGTGTCCAGGACTCCCTGCTTTCTTGTTTCTCACAGTGAGGTAGATTGGACTGAAAGAAAGCAATTAGCTGAAATCACCCATTGAGTTTTTGTGGCAGAGTGTGAATCTTCCTGGCCTCAGTCCAGTACTCAGCCCAGCAATTTGATACTATACTGGCTCTATCTTTGGAAGGATGTTGCAAACTTACATTAATTTACTTTAGAAAAAGTTTATAAGAGAGTACAATGTCAGCCAAGGAGATAATGTCTTTTCAATTAATACCATTCACAGGGGCATTGATCAAAAAGCCACATTGGGGAGCACAACTGTGTGATCAAAGCCCAACTCTTTGTGTATGTTTCAACTCTACTTGTACATACAAAGGAAGCAGGGGTGGGTTCCTGTACCGGTTGGTACCGGTTCGCTTTGCGTGCGCGCGCCAGCCACACATTTCTCGCACATGCGCAGTTGACTGTAAATTGTGCAGAAACATGCCGGCAATAGCAGAAGAGACCGGGGAACTGGTTTGGGGGCGTGGCTAGCCTGGGTCGCTGCCTGTTCTGTGAACCAAGCCAAATTACCACTAGCAGTTCGCCTGAACTGGTGCAAACCGGTAGAAACCCACCTCTGAATGGGAGAAGCTACTATCATGACATCATGTCTGACATCTTGGCATTTCCCCCCCCCCCCCCATCCCACTTGCAGACACTCCTGGCCATTCATACGAATGGGAATTTAGTTATGATTACCCTCTGAGTTCTTTCAAGAAGAGAAATGACATATACAGTAAGCACAGTTGCTACAGACTCAGAAATGTCCCTGCACATTTGAAATAAACTTTGCTCTGGAACAGCTTTTTTCCCCTGACATTTCCCATGTTTTGGAATGATACTGCTCTAAAATGTCTTCTATTTTGTTGTTAAGCACTATTGTTATTTCTCTTAGTGTATTTGCATGCTTAAGAAGGTGGTTATGACTTGTCCTCATGCCATGACAGTTTCACATGCTGAATCCTGCATCTCAAGTTCTAGCTAGGCCATCTCCAACCTTATCAGAGAGCACCCATTCACAATGGGGTTAAAATGCCAGGCTAAATTCTTTATTTATCTAGCTAGCTCCTTCTTTCCTTACCTAGACCCCCCAAATATGATGGACTTCAACTATAGTATTCCAAGATACTATTTGCAGTGTTTTGGGACTATGGGAGTAGTAATCAACCATTTGGAGATGATTGAATCAGGGAAGTTGAGCTATCTCTTCCTGGTACTTTTTCCTCAGTCTGAGGTGAAGGCCTCTTGTATTAACTCGCTGCATTGAACCACTAGCTGGATTCAATGATCCTTGTTGGCCACAGTTTCCATGATGCCCAAATTGATAATCACAATAATCCCTAAAACATTGGTTGGAACCTTATGGGCAGAGTCACACTTTATACCAGGCTAAAAGCAGCCATTTTAACATATTTTAGCTTGATCGGTTCACATAATCCCTGGATTTGTTCAAAGTACCATCTTAAAAGCAAGCAGTATCATAAAAGAATTAAAGACTAGTTAGAAGGCCATAATGTCCAACCAACTGAATGTTGACTGGACTACAAATGTTAAAAAAAATTCCTGTGACTTCAGCATGCCTTATGTTCTACCACTGAGCTACAATCCCTTCTCTGACCTTTTTGTGCAATTTTGAAAAGCTCTACAAAGTATTGCAAATATGTTTTTTTCAGACAAGCATTTTTGGCCTTGTTTTGTTCTCTGATTAAAGATTCTTGGGTCTTTAAGGGCAGCCTGGCACAGAAATGTAGTCATTGATGATTTTATCTCCAGCTCAATTCCATGCCAGGCACACATACCACCTGCTTTATTTCCATTTGCCCATCTCCAGATGAAGGCACCATAAGAGCTGATTTCCCCCCCCCCCTCCATCTTTTCTGTCCAGCAAATATACAAATAGACAGGCCTATTTCATGTATTGCAATCATAAAAAGATGCATCAAATCATTCCCATCATTTGTTTCAGCTTTTGCTTCTTGGCTCCGTCAGACCTGAGCTCCAGAAATTAAATTCAAAGAGATGGCAGGAAGGCATTAAGATTATCCTTTGTGTCTTTGCTGCCATGTATGGCTGTCCAGACGAATTTTACAGTTTACTTTACTGTATTTTTTATGTGCCATAAAGGTGATGAGTCAAAAGATATGTTGTAAATGGCAAATGGGAAGCCTCTCCTTTTTCAGAGGGAGGGAGAGAGAGAGAGAAGGCTTGAAGGAACTCAAATTGCCTGCAATTTTCCAAGTCCTTTTCTCCCGCTTCTACAGTGGGTACCAAATGTTCTACAGTTCAGGAAAGGCAAAGAGAGCCATCAACAAAGGCCAGATGCCACAGTGGGTTTCTAATTTTCTCCCACTGAAGTAATTGTCCTTTCAATGTTGGTGCTACGGAAATGAGGGTTTCTTGGAGTGTCTATTAGAAACCAAAGGGATACATTTATACCAGGGATGTCCAAACTCAACAATTCTAAGACCTGTGGACTTCAGCTCCCCGAATTCCCCTGGGAGCTGAAGAATTCTGGGAGTTGAAGTCCACAGATGTAAAGTTGCCAAGTTGGACATACCTGCTTTTTACATTCTTCTCAAGAGGCAGAACTAAGGGGCTGTTTCTTTGGGCTGCTGTGCTGTCACATGATGGATTTCCATGTCTAGCATCTGCCTCTGCTTAATTTCAAGAATTGTTCTAATAAGTCCTCATAGTGGACATAGAAAAGCAATTGGGTTAGGATTGGAACCCCTTTCAATATGAGGACTCTTTATCTTGTGATTCTCTCATCAGGCCATCCTATCTCACATCATTCAACTTTTGGGGAGAAAATGAAAGCACCATGGATGCTTAACTTCCCCAGATACAACCAAATGTTAAGGTTTTTATCATAATAAAACAGTAATAACTTCTACAAGAATTAGTAGGAGGTAGAAAAACTCAGCTGAACCAGGAATGTGGTACTTGGGAGAGAAACTGTATTGGGCTTATCAAGAATACAGGCAGTCCTCAACTTACGATCACAATTGAGCCCAACATTTATGTTACTAAGTGATTTTTGTCCATTTTACAACCTTTCTTGCCACAGTTGTTAACTGAATCATTGCATTTCAGTGGTGAAATTCAATTTTTTTACTACCGTGGGCGTGGCTTGGTGGGTATGGTGTGGCTTGGTGGGCGTTGCTTGGTGGGCATTGTGGGGGAAGGATACTACAAAATCTCCATTCCCACCCCATTCCAGGGGAAGAATACTGCAAAAGCTCTATTCCCACCCCACTCCAGGGGAAGGATACTGCAAAAGCTCCATTTCCACCCCACTCCAGGGGAAGTATACTGCAAAAACTCCATTTCCACCCCACTCCAGGGGAAGGATACTGCAAAAGCTCCATTTCCACCCCACTCCAGGGGAAGGATACTGCAAAAACTCCATTTCCACTCCACTCCAGGGGAAGGATACTGCAAAAGCTCCATTCCCACCCCACTCCAGGGGAAGGATACTGCAAAAACTCCATTTCCACCCCACTCCAGGGGAAGGATACTGCAAAAGCTCCATTCCCACCCCACTCCAGGGGAAGGATACTGCAAAAGCTCCATTCCCACCCCACTCCAGGGGAAGGATAGTGCAAAATCTCCATTCCCATCCCACTCCAGGGGAAGGATACTGCAAAATCTCCATTCCCATCCCACTCCAGGGGAAGGATACTGCAAAATCTCCATTCCGACCCCACTCCAGGGGAAGGATAGTGCAAAATCTCCATTCCCACCCCACTCCAGGGGAAGGATAGTGCAAAATCTCCATTCACACCCCACTCTGGGGCCAGCCAGAGATGGCATTTGCCGATTCTCTGAACTACTCGAAATTTCCACTATTGGTTCTCCAAAACCTGTCAGAACCTGCTGAATATCACCCCTGCTGCAGTTGTTAAGTTAGTAACATGGTCGTTAAGTGAATCTGCCTTTCCCATTGACTTTGCTTGTCAGAAGGTCACATGACCCCAGGACACTGCAACTGTCATGTTGACAAGCCTCTGAATTTTGATCATGTGACCATAGGGATGCTGCAATGGTCATAAGTATGAAAAATGGTCATAGGTCACTTTTTTCAGTGCCGTTGTAACTTTGAACAGTCAGTAAATGAACTGTTATAAGTCGAAGACTACCTGTAAACGAGTGAGCTTCAGTCAATATTGGAGAAATAGAGAAAAAAGGAAAACACTTTGCTTTGCACACTGCTTGAAGCCGACTGGCTCAGAAATATACGTACGTCATACTGTTTTTTCCATTAAATGTAATGCAAAACTTAATTAAACACAATGAAAATACAATCATTTAATCAATGCAATTAAAATGACTGCAAAATTCCATTCTGCTATTATTTATTATTTAATCAAATATTTCACTAAATATTTATATTAAAATCAATAATACGGTAATCTAATTGAAAGATAATTGAGATGCTTGCCTGCACCATCCTGAAGCTGAAGGTACATTAGAAACCGCTCAACTTTCCCCCCTTTTTCTTTGGCAGGAAAAAATGGCTTTCCGAATAATTAGTAGGCTGGCGCTCCCTAGTGGCAAAGCTTTCTCTAAATAACGAATATGAATTTGGTACACAAACAATATCGTTCTGGATACATTAACAGATATGTTTCTGTGATTTTTCTATATTTAAATTTTAAATACAGCTTAAGCCTCAAAAGGCATCTGGCACTGACTGTCAGAATATTTACTGTTTGATGTTTCAATTTATTTTATAAACCACGGGGTTTTCTGGGGATAAGCAATCTGAAAGATTAATCTATAGACATACGGATAGTTCTTGATTTACAATTGTTTGTTTAACCATGGTTAGAGGTTAGAATGGCCTTGGAAAAAGTGACTTACAACCTGGTCCTTTCAGTGACAACTGTCCCACTATCCCTGTAATCATGTAATCATGAAATCACAATTCAGACCCTTGGCAACTGGCTCTTACGTTTGCAGATCTTGTGGACATGTGATCACCATTTTCAACCGCTTTGTCCAACAAACAAAGTCAATTGGGGAGGTCATATTTGCTTAACCACTGTGTGATTCATATAATGACTAGGTGATTTGTTTAGCAAACACAATTAAATGGTTGCAAAATTGGGTAATTCACATGTAAAGGTATGGTAAAGGTTCCCCTGCACATGCATGCCAGTTGTTTCCGGCTCTAGGGGGCGATGCTCATCTCCATTTCAAAGCCAAAGAGCCAACACTGTTTGAAGACGTCTCCATGGACTTGTGGCTGGCATGACCAAATGCCAAAGGCATACGGAATGCTGTTACCTTCCCACCAAAGGTGGTTCCTATTTTTCTACTTGCATTTTTTACATGCTTTCGAACTGCTAGTTTGGCAGAAACTGGAACAAGTAATGGGAGCTCACTCCGTTATGCAGCGCTAGGGATTAAAACTGCTGAACTACTCATCAACAAGCTCAGCATCTTAGCCACTGAGCCACTGCTTGATTAACAACCACATTGCTTAGCAACCAAAATTCCAGTCCTAGTTTATGGTCATAAGTCGATGATTACCTGTATCAGGTAAGTACTGCAAAAATCTGGATAACATATCGACAGCCATAAGTAGTAATATGTTTTATATGTCTGTGCTGTTACTTGTATTTTTGCAAGACAGATCTGGTAGCCCTACTGATCTTCTTTACAGTGCTACATATGTAAAGCCAATAAAAATAAATTTGGTAAATTGTGACAACTTGTGGCAACCTTTTTCTGGAGACATTTTTCTTGTTGTTTCTAAACTAGTAGAGACAAACATGTAACCACCATTACTTAAAGTATCTTTCCCTGAAAGAACATATCAGCCAACAAGTCACAGTTTACAACAATACAGAAAATAATATTTTATCTTTTATCTGTTTTTTACAAAATAATTTTAAGATAATAAAATAGAAAAGAACATTCTTCAAAATTGAAGCAAATCCCATCTTCTTTTTAAAGGCTCTATTGTTTTGCCTCCTTCTTGATATGATTATTTTTTCTATTCCGTTTTTAAGTATATGTCTGAGGTGGCACAAATCTGTGGAACATGGGGAGGCAGAGTTATTTTTGAAATGCTTAAACAAGGACTACTTGTCTTCCCTGGCACTAAATATATATTACCAAACTTGTTTTCTTACTGGTGGACTCCAAATTTTCTTTTTGCTCTTCCTTCTACAAACACCTCCGAAATCTTTCTTCAGTTCCTGCAGCGCTTTGCAAAATAAACAGGGAAGACTTTATCACCATACTTTGATTGACATTCCTAGCATCCAGTCTTCATAATTGCTCAGTCAGGGACAAGTGAACAGGTGTTCAGTGGAGAGGGCAACATGCAGATTGGGTAGAGCTGCCTCAGATTTATGAATAGAGCCAGTGTTGTCTAAACTAGAGAATGAAATTTAAATAAAATGCCAAATGAAATTCAACCGCACAATGGTGATAAAAATCCTGGGTTTAGAGTCCAAGATTGCAGACTGCCAGCCACTGCTACAAATGAAATAATACATAATGTAGGTAGGTATCTGATACATATTTGGTACATATTCATTTAGAAGAATGGGATTCCATTTCTAAATTTAGCTGGTTTTTGAAGTAGAAAATCAGTTTGCATTTTTGAATGGAATTAGAAGCCTCTAAAAATATTCAGAGAAATAACTATCTTGCTACACACCAAAAAAGCTAAATTGGAAATTTTTACGACATATGGATGATCCAAGGCTGAAGAAGACATCTATAAATAGCTTTAGAAAAAGAACTTCAAAGGTAAGATTTGTCTGAACTATGGATACACAGTTATAGATCTCCAGGTGTTGAATTACAACATTATTAACATTTATCATTAGTGACATATTGTGAGTTGTAATTCAGCAACTTCCCTGATAGTATGGTTTTCTGTGGATTGAGATTTTGTCTTTAAAAACAAATGAGTTCCACTTGATGTTAGTAGTCCTACTATAATATATTTTATTTTAGCCAAATTCTGTCAAGGAACTTCATGCAACATATATGATCTTCCCTAGTCCGATAGATCTTCAGATCTTGCCTTTTTTTATATAACTTTCAAATAAGTGGGGGGGGAGAGAACCAGGTCATCCCCTGAAGAGGAGAATATGTAAACACAACAACGGATAGAGTGGATGGAGGGAGGAGTAGAAGGAAAGATAGGAAGGAGAGGAGAAAGGAGAGGAATAGGAGAAAGGGAAAGGCAGAGGAAGAATGGGAGGGAATGTAAGAGTAGGAAAGAGGGGAGGAATGGGAAGAAGAGGGGAAGGGTAAAGGGGAGGAAGGGGAAGGAGAGAAGGGAAAGGAGAGGAAGAAGGAAGGAAGGAGAGAAGAAAGAGAAGAAAGGGGGTAGGAAGGAGGGAGGGAAGGAGGGAGGGAAGCAAGGAGGGAAGGAAGGAGGGAACGAAGGAGAGAAGAAAGGAGGGAAGGAAGGAGGGAATGTAGGAGAGAAGGAAGGGGGGAAGGAAGGAGGAAAGGAAGGGGGAAAGGAAGGAGAGAAGGAGAAAAGAAAGGAGGGAAGGAAGGAAGGAGGGAAGGAAGGAGGGAAGGAGAGAAGGAGGGAGGGAAGGAAGGGGAGTAGGAGAGAAGAAACGAGGGAAGGAAAGAGGGAGGGAGGGAAGAAGAAGTAGGACCGTTGTAAGATAAGATGGATCTATGGGATGTTAAAAAAAGCAATTTTCAAGTATATTGTCAACAGTAGGAAAAATTGTCATATAATTGTGAATGTATATATGAAATTGATAAAAAAAAAGATCTTCAGAACAATCTTTACAGATCATAGGTTGCCAAGATCATATTCCTTCTCCTCCTCCTCCTCCTCCTCCTCCTCCTCCTCCTCCTCCTCCTCCTCCTCCTCCTCCATTGCATTAAATTGATGTCAAGGAAAAGTACAGAAAAATACTAAACTACTCAAGTAACCCTGAAATCACATAAGCAAAGTTTTTTTTCCTCTGAATATAAAATTTTGGCTTTTGCTTAGTTGCTATAGCAGGTTGCCACAGTAACAGCCATTATTAAAACCCATTAAACTATTTATTAGGAATAGGGTAGAGGGGGTGAAGGTTGGGAAAAGATGAAAGCAGTCTAAAAAAGTAAAGATTATACAATTAAGGATAAGGTAACAAAATTATGAGGATACTATCCCCAATGTGTTGCAAGGGCTCAAGTTATACATTCTTCAATAACACAGTTTTTATCTTTCCTTGAGGTGGCACCAGTGGTGGGTTTCAAAAATTTTTGGAACCTCTTCTGTAGGTGTGGCCTGCCTTGTGGGAGTGGCTTGCCAGCCATATGACCAAGTGGGAGTGGCTTGACGGCCATGTGACCAGATGGGAGTGGCCAAGACGATGTCACTGAATTCTTTGCCCCAATGCATGATCTACAAAAAGAAGATATAAACAAGGAAATTTATTATTTTGTGCACTTATTACTTAAATAAGATTAAAATAAGAACACAAATCAATAAAAGATCTACTTACAGAAGGAAGATGACTGTCCTTGCCAGTCTTCAGTATCACTGACTCCAATGAATGGCCTGCACAAAGAAGAGACACAGAAATGAACTCTTCCATTGCATGCAGTGCATTAGGATGAAACCAGCACACAAAACAATAAAGACAGCTACTTACAGAGGAAGGATGACTGTCCTAGCGGTCATACTCTGTTGCCTCTTCATCCCGTTAAATAATACGAACTGCAGAAGAAATAAAACAATATTGGATTTGATTGTGGTTGCAAGCTGAGGACTACACTACAGGTAACAGAAGGGACCTCTGTTTTCACCCAACAACGTACAGTCTTTTCAGGAAGGATGTCCCCCAACAAACAGGAAACATATAATTTTTCATCTAAGAAGTTAGATCAAGAATGAATGTCATAGGTAGATTCACAGAGCAATACAGATTTCTTTTTCTGAAATTTATTCCTCAGTTCAAAAAACAGGAATATATGAATTAGGTTCAGTACTTAGGACAGACCAAGTAGCTATTCAAGAGCTAGTGATATCATGGTTAGAAACAATGGTAAAGCAAGATATGGATTTAAAACCAGTAATATTTTGTTGTGTATTTCAAAGGGAATACAATACATGTTTAATTTTACACATGTTAACAGCTGCTGGAATTGTGTTTGCACAACAGTGGAAAAACAAAGATATGAAAATGAATAAATATTAGAATGTGTAGGAATGAATAAATTGACAATTAAAATCAAAAAGGCTTCGAATACTTTTTCACGTGGGATTTGTTTTATCAATTGCTAACTAACAGAAACAGAAATTAGAAATCTAAAAGTATGAAAGAAAACACCAATTATGTAAGGAAAGGTCACTAAAATGTATAAGGAAATATTATTAATACTTGATCATTATTAATGTATAGATAACTGCGGGACATTACACACCCCCACACACAAAGTATGACAGTGCCAGGAAAACACCAAAACAAATAACAATTTCCCCCCAAAAGACTGCAGACAAAACCAGTTTTTTTCCCTAAGCCTAAGGACAGGAAAGACAAAGCCACTGGAATAAAAACCATCAGGGCACTGTGGGAAATTATAAAGGACAGTGCCAGGAAGCTCACAGAACCAGCAACAACCTCACAATTACCTAAACCACCAGGTATCACACAGAAACACACAAAATCTGGCAAAGCTGCTTTGCACTAACCTGGCCTGCCCATAGAAAAGCAGCCACCTTGAGACACATAAACCACGCACCAATCTGCACACTTAAAAGCAGCATATTGCATCACAAATAAAACATTTGCAAAAAGGAATAACATTTCTTGTAATAAACATATTCTATAAACAATAAATAAATAAAAATTCCCTAAAAATAATTTTAAAAAAGATATTCTATACACAATAAATTAAAATAAAACCATTAAAATTTATATACACAATAAATTAAAATAAAACCATTAAAAATATTCTATACATAATAAATAATATTTGAGATTGTGGAGATGTAATTCTGAGGCCGGTCATTGTGGGAGGTCCTGATGAGGAGCACGTGACAATCACGAGGCAAGAGACATATAAATTTCATAAATGAAGAAATAAATGCCCTGTGGTCTCGATGGTTTGCTTGCAGATGTTTTATCATCATCGGTGTGAGATACCTAGCTGGGTCACAAAATGTCTGCAAGAAAACTACCAAGCTCAGGGAACACCAAGGACCCTGCTGTCGTCTCCCTCCTCCTCCTCCTCCTCTTCCTCCTCTCAAGATATCCCACTCTTTCTAGCACTGATGATGATGATAATACCTAATTTGGGTAATGAAACATCTGCAAGAAAACAAGCAATCTCAGAGAGCACCAAGGACCACACAGTCATCACCCTCTTCCTCCTCCTCCTCCTCCTCCTCCTCCTCCTCCTCCTCCTCCTCTCTGTATAGCCCATTTTTTCTAGCACTCATGATGACACCCAGTTGGGTAATGAGATGCCTGCAAGAAAACCACCAAGTTTAGAGAGCACCAAAGGACCCCATAGTCCTCTCCCTCCTTATCTTTCTCCTTTTTGTCCTTCTACTCCTCCTCCTCCTTTCCCCACAACCCTTCTAGCACTGATGTTACTTAGTTTGGTAATGAAATGTCTGTAAGAAAATCACCAAGCTCAGAAAGCAGCAAGAATCCCACTATCCTCCACCTCCTCTTTCTCCTTCTCTTTCTTCTTTTTGTCCTTCTATCTTTCTCCTCCTCCCCCCCCCAATCCCACTCCCTTCTAGCACTGATGATCTTACCTAGTTTGGTAATGAAACATCTGCAAGAAAACCATCAAGTTCAGAGAGCACCCAGGACCCCTCATTTCAACCTGGAGCTATCAAGAGTCTCTTATGTTGGAGAGCCTTGATGCAAGGGAAAACTGAAAGTATTATTTTTAATTCAGTTTTAGCATTTTAATCATCTTTGCCTCTTTTTATATGCTTTTAAAAAGGTTTTAATGTTTTATTTGTACACTGCCCGGAGTCCCTTTGTGAGGGAGATGGTTGGTTTCAAAATTTTGCTTTCTCCGCCCATTTCTTCAAGCGGCAGGCCTTAGCGGCAGTTAAGGCTCCTACCTTTAAACACGGATCTTTCCTCGCCGCTTTATGAGGTTGGGCCCAGACTTGCTTTCTGAGCATGGGGTGACAGGTGGTAGTTTGCGCGGTGCAGCTGGCGCAAACTACCGTCCATCTCCCCGTGCTCAGAAAAGCAAGTCTGGATAAGTCCTCTGCTGGCGGGCAGGTTCTGGGAAGCCTGCCTGCCACCAAAGGACCTTCCCGGACTTGCTTTTCTGAGCACAGGGAGACGGACGGTAGCAGGTCCTAGGAGACCGGCCATGCTGCGTAAGCTCCCACCACTGTCCCCAACCCTGCGCCCATTCTTGCTGACGGCCTGGCATTTTAGGCAAGTCCGGGGACCTTGCAAAGGCCTTGTGAGTCCCCGAACTTGTCAAAGATGCCAGCCACACTGCATAAGCTCCCGCCGCTGTCCCCACCTCCTCCCCCATGTTTGCTGGCGGCCATGCGGCCCTGCACTATAAGCGAGCCGAGGATCCTTACAAGGCTGCAAAAGGTCACTGGACTCACTTATAGTGCAGTGCCATGGCAGGCCGCTCCAGCTAGCCTGCCCACCCTGCCCCATGCTTAGTTGCAGCTTACTTACCTCCTCAGAGTCGGCGGGCAACAATAGAGAGCCAAGCAGGAAAAAAGGTAAGTGGATAGCTCTTAGAGCTCTTAGATAGCTCTTAGAGGCAGTTGGTGAGCCAGCCAATCAGTGAGTGGTGGGTGGGGCTAGCATAGTGCAGACAGGCGGGGAGAGCGAGCGATGGAGTTGCTTCCCGACAGGCGAGGGTGAGCGAGCGAGCGAGGGGGCGGGGGCGGTTCCCCGGTGGAACGGGTTCTAAAAGGCTCGCTAGATTTCTGGAACCTCCTCTAGCGAACCAGTTAGAACCGGCAGGAACCCACCCCTGGGTGGCACTATGCATTCCTGCCCTGTCTGGAGGAGGCAAAAGTTGCAGTTGATAATAGTCTAGCATTGCTCAAATGTAACTGCAATATAGGAATAGCAATAGCAGTAGACTTATATACCGCTTCATAGGGCTTTCAGCCCTCTCTAAGCGGTTTACAGAGAGTCAGCATATTGCCCCCAACAATCTGGGTCCTCATTTTACCCACCTTGGAAGGATGGAAGGCTGAGTCAACCCTGAGCCGGTGAGATTTGAACCGCTGAACTGCTGATCTAGCAGTAGCCTGCAGTGCTGCATTTAACCACTGCGCCACCTCAGCTCTACTTACCTCACTACTGCCATAGTTGTTAAGCAAAGCAGTTATTAAGCAAGGCCACAACTTGTGATTTTACTGCCTGTATCTCCATTTACCTTACTTGTTAAACAGTGACTGAAGTGTGCAAGTGGCAATCACATCAGTAGTGGGATTCAATTTTTTTTACTACCGGTTCTGTGGGCATAGCTTGGTGGGCATGGCATGGATTGGTGGGCGTGGCAGGGGAAGGATACTGCAAAATCCCCATTCCCTCCCGATCAGCTGGGACTTGAGAGGCAGAGAATAGATGGGGCGGGGCCAGTCAGAGGTGGTATTTACCAGTACTCTGAACTACTCAAAATTTCTGCTACCGGTTCTCCAGAACTGGTCAGAACCTGCTGAACACCACCTCTGAATCACATGATCACAACATGCTGTAATGATGATGGTTCACCAACAAAAGGGCGAATGACAAAACTGCGCCCGACTAAACCGCGGTGACAAAACCGTGTGTTCTAAAGCGCTCCAACGAATGAGCGCTGAATCGTGCCGACAACAGCGCGGCAACAAAAGCGCGCTGTAAAACTAACCCTAACCCTAACCCTAAATGTAATCCTAACCCTAACCCTAACCCTAAACCTAACCCTAAACCTAACCCTAACCCTAACCCTAAACCTAACCCTAAACCTAACCCTAAACCTAACCCTAAACCTAACCCTAAACCTAACCCTAAACCTAACCCTTACCTTAAGTTAAATCAGCTTTCTGTCGACACGCTGTTGTAAAGCGCCCTTCTGTCTCCATGCTGTTCTCTCCGCGCTGTTGTCGCCGCGTTGATGACATCGCGGTTTTAACGACGTGGTTTAGTCAGGCGCGGTTTTGTCATTTGCCCTTTTTTTGGGTCACGAATGATGATAAATAATTCCTTGCTGTGAGATTCCTGAATCTCAATCATGTAATCATGGGGTTGCCTCAATGAGTGTAAGGACTGTTTGTAAAGTTACTTTTTCAATGCCACTGTAATTTTGAACAGTTGTTAAACAGATTAGTTGTGAAATGAGGACTTTATAACTATTGTTAAAGCATCTTGTGGGAATGAGATGCCATATTAAATGATAATATAGCCCATTTGTTTGGCCATAACATGTTATACCTTATAAATCCAGTTGATTAGAGTCCTATCACCCATTGGTTAAAGTCTGTATGAAGGTTTAATGTGAATCCAGCACGCATGTCCTTGAAAAAGTACTTTTAAAAGAGTAAGTGAATTCTAGCTCATTTTTAGATCCCCTTGTTGTTGTTAGTTACAAAGTTGTGTCCGACCCATCACGACTCCATGGACAATGTTCCTCCAGGCCTTATTGTGCTCTATCATCCTCTGGAGTCATTTAAGCTCACGCTGACTGCTTCAGTGCCTCCATCCAGCCACCTTGCTCTCTGTCGTCCCCTTCTTCTTTTGCCCTCCATCGTTCCCAGCATTAGGCTCTTCTCCAGTGAGTCCTTCCTTCTCATTAGGTGGCCAAAGTATTTGAGTTTCATCTGAAGGCTCTGGCCTTCTAAAGAGCAGTCAGGGTTGATCTCCTCTAGGGTGACCGGTTGGATGGCCTTGCAGTCCAAGGGACTCGCAGGAGTCTTCTCCAGCACCATAGTTCAAAGGCCTCAATTCTTTGGCGCTCAGCCTTTCTTATGGTCCAACTTTCACAGCCATACATTGCAACTGGGAAAACCATAGCCTTGACTATACACACTTTTGTTGGCAAGGTATGCTGCCTAGATTTGCCATAGCTTTTTCATCCCCTACTTAACATAAAAAGTTCACTCATTGGCCCTGTTTATACAATATATTAACTGGATTAAGGCAGGTTGCCCTGTTCTAAGGCATCTGTGAATGCTGCCAGTGTAAGGAAATGTTTATTTAGGAAAGCAGGTGACTGAGCTACCCTTGTCATCAAACATGGTCGTTATCCTTTAACATATTCATCTAGCAGGATCAATTGCAAAAGAGAGAGAGAGAGATCTTAGGACTTTCTAAATGTATATTGATGAGAACTATCAAGGCTTACCAGTACTAAGCCAAGAAGAGCAACTGAAGTTTCCTGTGCTCAAATTTTGACTTGATATACCTGGAACAGTTTTTTTAAAAAACTATTTGTAATTGCTGGGGGGAAGATAGCAATCACAAATATTTAATATAATTTTCAAATTAAAGGAAGTCATCATTCCAGTCTATTTTTCATTATGAATCCACCGTGATTGATATTTCCAGTTTAGGACGCTAGCAGCGTTTGTGAAAACTCAGTTTTTATGAAGCATGTAAACAAAGTGGAAGAGATCACATCAAGGATGTGGAAAGTTAATCTTGTGCGAGGAGACCGAGGAATTGTATATGTTCAATCTTGAAAGGAAACAACAAGGGACCAGGAAGTGTTAGCACTTTTCAAACACAGGAAAGAATGTAGCAATCAAAAAGGCCATTGCCCCAGAGTGTAGGACACATAATATTAGTCATGAGTTGCAAAAAGGAAGATTTCCCCACTCCCCTGAACATTAGGTGCTTTTTTTCCTTGCTCCATCAGGAAAAAAGTTTGATAGGAGAGCCAATTACATAAGCAAGTTATGATCTCACCTTTATTGGATGTTTTAAGCAGTGGATGGACAGCTGTTGATTAATTTAGATTCCAGTAAAGGAGACTATTTGTGGCTCAGGATTGAAATGAGGGACACTTGGTGCCCTCTGAGTGGGGTTGTTTTCTTGCAGATATTTCATTACCTGAACTAGGTAACACTCACCAGTGTTAGTGTTAGACCTGACTAATGGGTAATGAAACATCTGCAAGATAACAACCAAGCTCAGCGAACCCAAAGGATCCCTAATTTAGATTCCTCCATGAAACAGAAAGTTGTATCTGAAGGGCATAAATAGTGTGTTCAAATACCATGATTGTATGATTCTGTGAAACTACCCATAATCTATAGGAATGATTAATTTAAAATTATTCCCACTCCCTCTTCAATTAGATCCTAAATGAGGATATTGAATTCTTAGAAAAGCACTTGGAATTTTCCCCCTCCTCCTTAAATGAACTGGGAATTCTGATGACTAAAGCTAACAACTCTCTAAATGTCTTTAATATTTAAAAGCCATTAACAATTTCTAAGGTGTGTCTGGAATGAATTTGTTCCTACTGTTGAAATGCAATTAAAGACATACCGAGAACAAGTAACAAGATTGTTTTTCCAATGGAGACTCCAATTTTCTTATTCTTATTAATGCTGTATTGAGACATTTCATTTTACAAATCAGTCTATAAGAATAAAATATATTTTAAATATTTACATAAAAGCAATGAAAGTAATTCAGAACTTCCATCTAACTAAATATGCCCATGAACCTAGAAGAATAGTTTTTCACAGTACTGCTCATAGAGCTGCCAAGATTTTCAAATAATGCTGAAAGTTGTATCAGCTTTTCAAGAAATAGAGCTGAAGTAGAAACCAAGGAACAGAATCCCACTCACATTTTATGTACTGAGCAGGCATAATGAAGAACAAATGATGGAAATATGATTAAGGAGCAGTCCATGTAATTTTTTTCACACACTTCATTACAGAGAACATTAACATTTCATACTTTTTATATACAAAATAATAACATATATGTATCTAATCCCAGAACATCTGGTGACTACTTATAAGCAGTAAACAAAGATCATCAATTAGTCATAGATTGCTATTAGTGAATTCGTTGTAGGAGATGATCAAACTAAGTTTGAAGGAGAGGTCAAATGTATCATAGGTCATGAGTCCATTCATGCCTGGAGATCTAAATCCAGCCCATTTTGAATTCCCATGATTCTTATTCCTGTGGCCAATTTGCTTTGCCAGTTAGTAGATCAGATTCTTGTAGAGAATTTAACCTTGCAATAAACCTTTATGTCCATTTGAACTGCCTGGATCTCCTGATTTCCTTGGCATTTGACATTAGGCTTCCTTTCATTGCATGTTTTTTTGTCTACAATAATCTGTGTCTGGAGCCAGCAAAAAGAAGTGTTTTTTTTTTTTTTAAGGAAAATCACTCTTGGTGCCATTATCATAGAATCATAGGCAATCTTCTAGCATAGTTCCCTGCCCAGGGCAGAAATCTTTGAACTATTCCAAAGAAATGGCTCTCCAACTTTTGCTTGAAAATCTCCAATGATGAACCACTCAAGACTCCAGGAGGCAAGCTGTCCTATTTTTTCACTGCTTGAATCCCAGCTTTGGTTGAATCAACAATGATTTCCTTTGTATCACGACCTCACTGGATAAGTGAGATCATGATGCTTATGATGTCTCCTGTCTCTTATAATCCTCAGCATAAAAATACAAATATAAATGCCTGGGAAAAAGTTGTACCAAGAAACTTATTTCATTGATTGTACATTTATCTAATTGCAACTAATGGGATGAAGTTGATATTTTCCTGCTCTAGTGAAGTTAAAACCTTAAAATTATTTTATCCTGAAGGTCTTAAATGGTTAGTAGTTAAATAGGAGGCAATGTGATGATTCTATAGTTCCACTGTAGCAACCATAAGAAGCTTTGCAGATAGCTATTATTATTACTTTTTTTTTTCAAAAATGGGCGGCTTCCAAAATGAAGTACTTCCTTCTACATTCCGGAAGATTGATTTCAGTTGGACTTCCTTCTACTACCGAATTACATGCTTAGTTATAGTTTAATTCATTGTAAACAAAACCTTTGAGTTTGCTCTCGGGGTTTGCGGTTTTAGCTGGCACTGAATCTTTTTCAAGTAGCTGCCTTTGGTGAATTATTATAGTCAGACTCTACTTCTATCCAGATACAAAACGTAAGTTTTAATACATTCATCTGTACAGGTATAATGATTAAAAATATATGTGGCATTTATTATGCTTCTTCTAAAAGAGTGTATCACCTAAACACCAAGAATGTGTTTGATAAGAGACAGATGTGGCATACTAATTTCAAAGCTAAGAAAAAATTGAGAAAAGTTGTAACTAGTACTATAACTCTTTCTCTCTTTCCCTCTGTCTCTGTCTCTGTCTCTCTTGTCACTCTCTCTCTCTGTGTCTCTCTCTCTCTTCTCTCTCTCTGTCTCTCTCTGTCTCTCTTTTCTCTCTCTGTCTCCCTCCTTCTCTCTCCCTCTCTCTCTCTCGTACATATCTTGCAAACAGAGATGCACACACTTAGAAGTATGGCACATTTGACCTCTGGAAATTGTTTAGTTATTATGATGTTTCAAATCCGTTTTTTCTCCTGATTGAAGATCCTGGAAAGCAATGCATAATAATAATAATGCTTTTTTTTCTTTTTAATGGATGTATGTGAAGGAATGATGGTTTCTTAAAAAGGAATGAAGTCTGACCAGTTCTAGGGGATTTTTTCCTGTTGGTATCAAACCAAAAGTATTTATTCAAGCAATCTATCCATAAAGCGACACCATCTATTGTGTAATCTAATGAACAATAAACAAAACAATAACCTCTTGAATTGCCAGCAGCCAATAATAAAAGCCTGCCAATCATGTGCTTTCAAGTCTTGGAAAATCTTAAACTTGATTCTTGGCTTTCTCTTAAAGGTTATCTAAAGTCAGTTATTTATGTCTGTCACTCATTTAGTATCCTCTGTTCAATAATTATTGGAATAATTTGAAATAAGAAATTAAGCTTTTGCAAATGGTAATTATTACCTTTACAGTTTTTCCTAGCCCAGACAATTTATTTTTCATTTTAGGATATTTATCATTATATTATTCCAAGTTTGCAAATAATTATTCTTAAATGAATCTTTGTTTTATTTTGTTAAATAAATTATCTGATATTTAATCTATGTTTAGAATAAATAAATATGAATTAGGTCCATTTATCACAAAGGTTTGTAACTTTTCAATAGGAGGTTCATATTCCCTAATATTTTGGGGAAGAGAATTAAAAATAATAACATATTTTACAGAAGCTGGCCTATATCTGAAACATTTTAAGAAAATTCTCATGCTGGGCCTGTCTAAAAATTCTGAAAGGTAGAAGCACATTCCTTTCTCACACTTGTTTTTCTTTTCTTTGTGCATTTTGGATGAAAATGCTATAAGTTGCAGATATATCCACAGGCAGGAATCCAGTTATATAAATGTAGTATGTCAAGGGAAAAATAGTTTGTACGCTGTGTTATTTTTGTTGTTATTGCTGTCTTCACAATCGGTGCTAGTCACAAAAACAGCACTAAACACTGGTTCACAATAGAAGTGAAACATACATTAGCAGAAGCAGAAAACCTTGATTTCTTCTGAAGCAAATACTTCATCCTTCACCTTGTCCTCAGTTCCCATGTTTGATCAAGCTATATCCGTTTTCTTTTGTTCCTAACAAAGCAAATGGAAGCTGGAAAATTCCAGCAATACATCTCTTCCACATCACACAGCCAAAAATTATTTGCTTAATGCATTCCAGGAAAGTTAATCCATGAGATTGTAACTGAAAGCTGTCAGTCATGAATCTCTCTCCTCCCTTACCCCTCTTCCTTCTTCCATCCCTTCTGGTCTTCTCTGATATAAAAAAATGGATAAAGGGATAAATTTTTGTCAGCATCTTGTCCAGTGGTGAAATTCATTTTTCTTCCTACCGGTTCTATGGACGTGGCTTGGTGGGTGTGGTGTGGCTTGGTGGACATGCTTGGTGGGGGTGTCAGGAGAAGGATACTGCAAAATCTCCATTCATACCCCACTCTGGGGACAGCCAGAGGTGGCACTTGCCAGTTCTCCAAACTACTCAAAATTTCCACTACCGGTTCTCCGAACTACTCAAAATTTCCACTACCGGTTTTCCGAACTACTCAAAATTTCTACTACCAGTTCTCCAAACTACTCAAAATTTCCACTACCGGTTCTCCGAACTACTCAAAATTTCTACTACCGATTCTCCAAACTACTCAAAATTTCTACTACCAGTCCTCCAGAATCTGTCACAACCTGCTGGATTCTACCCCTGATCCTGTCTGTCCAGATATCCTAATTCCTAAAAAGGAAAAAGAAACCATTGGACATTCAGATGGTATCAGTTTGTTTACATAATAAATTAATGTATTAAAGCTAAACCTATAAGCCTGTCAATCAGTTCTGCCTTGTGGCATATGACTCATTGTCCCTCCTACCATCTGCATTTACTTTCCCATCTATTCCAGTCCATGAAAGTGTTTCCGATATTCACCTTCTCAATGGCTAAGAAGATGTGGAACAGGGAAGAGACTTGAGCAGCTACTTGTTCAGCTCTTCAGATTCAATCTGTGCAAACAGAAACATCATTTGAAAGACTGTACTCCTTCAACTGTGGTATTGCCATTCTCCAGTAAAAAGATAACTGGGAAATTGCACACAGTAACATAAAATGCACACAAGCATAGTTATATTAGCAAATAAAACTTGCTAACTTGCTTTATACAGGGCAAATTTGCTTGCAAGAAAATGGGTCTACTAGGCAAACATGAATATAATACATGGGTATGTAAGCAAAAATAGACAACACTGATGTGGCAAAAGGACAAATATATATTCTACTAAAAATTCTCATTGCCATGTCCTTTAACTGTGTGAAACGGCAACATTTTTTAAACCAAGATACTTCAAATAGAATGTGTCCAAAATCCAGAACCCATGGTTCCCGAGGGCATAAATTTTGGGAGCATTGTGTCTGCTTCAGTGCTACTGGCTACAGTAGCTGTGTGCTGTTGTGTTCATGTGATCTTCTTCTTCAGCATTCCATGAAGTTTCCCAGCCAGTCTCACAATCCCTCACTTCTTCCCCCACCCACCCAGCAGCACTCACTCACCTGCCTATTAGAAAGAGAAGGGAAGGAAAGGAAGGAAGGAAGAATAAAGGAACAAAGGAAGGATGGGAGGGAGAAACAGAGAGGAAATAACTCCTATGTACCCTTCTGGCCTCTGCTACATTCCTGCATGCCTTCCCTGACCAGTGTGACTCCTTTTGTGTGCTCCCAATGCACCCTCAGACACACTTCCCAACCAAATCCACTCTTCCACACTTGGCATACTCCCGTGCAACCCACATGCATTCTTCTTAACCCATGCTGTTACCTCACCCCCACCCCATAGGCCTATCATGCTCTCAGGGTCTGACTCTGCTCCAGGTATTCCCTTGCTCCCCCACCCAGCAATTCCTCCTGGGATCTCTGCGCCTCATGGGTGTGTGAGTCGCAATCAAGCAGCAAGATGCTGAATTCACTAGCAAGGTTTGAACACAGCTGTTCACAGCAGGGAGTGTGTTTAAGTTCCCACAGGAACAATTGGCCTCTTGCTAGAAGCAAGTGTGGAATTGGGTTTCTTCATTGCGACACTTGGAATCTAGTTATTTACAACCCCGGCTTGTTGACTAACAACAACCTCATCTCTCCCTTGACCTGGCATCGTAAATCTTTAGCTTGACTTTGGACTGCTCCATTTGGAAATGTGCCTTGATCAGCTAGTCTTATCTATGATTAATGGCTGTTTCCTGCCATTTGTTGTTGGGATTTACAGAAGCAAGTTTCCCGTTAATGCCATGAATGCCTAGGAACTGGCTTCTGAAGGGCTGCTGAAAGAAGCCAGGATGAGGAAGCAGCCTATTTGACTGACTCAGCATCTCTTACACACACCTGTGACCCACACTCAGCCTTCTTGAGCTACATGGTCCCCCTGCATACCTGACCCTAACCACAAAACCTTCTTTGGCACCATTCCTGAGATTTGCAACCACCTGCATGGTCTCCCCAACCCATATGGCATTCCTACCACACACCTATAGACCCTCCCCAACCCACATGGCAATCTCATGCACCCCATATAACATTCCTGATGTGCATCCCCTTGCTCCCTCCACTCCCCAGTAGCAGCCACTTATCTGCCTAATCGCCTTGAAGTGTCCTGCTGGCTCCCCCATTGACTTGCTCCCTGTGAACTACCACACACCCATAGACCTTCCTCAACCCACATGGCAATCTCATGCACCCCATATAACATTCCTGATGTGCATCCTCTTGCTCCCTCCCCTCCCCAGTAGCAGCCACTTACCTGCCTAATCGCCTTGTATTTGAAATGTCCTGCTGGCTTCCCCATTGACTTGTTCCCTGTGAACTTCCAACAAGCAAAATAAATGGGGAAGGACAGAAGGAAGCTAGGAAGGAAGGAAGGAAGGAAGGAAGGAAGGAAGGAAGGAAGGAAGGAAGGAAGGAAGGAAGGAAAGAAGGAGCAGTGGGTTTTACATTTTGTTACCACTGGTTCGCCCCGCATGTGCCCACTTAATTTGCAGGCACACACACATGCACCTGGCCTTCCACACATGCACTTTGCTCATGCATGCACCTTTCACACATGCGCTCATCCTAAAAACTTGCCTAAATAGGACAGCATAGAGGCAGGGGCGGGGGGCAGGCTCACCCGCTATTTCCACTATTGCTTCAGGTGAACCAGTCCGAACCAGCTGAATACCACCTCAGGAAGGAAAGAAGGAAGTTAGGAAGGAAGGAAGGAACATTTCTAATGCTTCCTTTTAGCTTCCCACAAGGAAACTCAATGGGAAAGCTAGCAGGAAATTATTTTTGCCCCTCTGTGGTCATTCTGGTTCTCTGTTTATGTAAGGAAATATCTCTGAAACAGGGTACAGGTTGACTTGAATTTAAACCGAGAAGCTGGAATACTAAAGTCCCCCTTTGATGGTTTCCTTTCAGAAATTAGAGTGCTTTGATAACTCCTTTGCGGCTAAAAATGCTTTCAGTGCTTTGGGTTGTCCTGATGCCTGTGCTCAATGAGTCAGCAGTTTTACTAAGATTTCATTCCACAGTTATCACAGCTGGACGCAGCTTTAGACTTGCTCCTTGGAATGGATGTTGCAGTACATTAGTTTTTGAGCTGCCACAGTATTAAAACAGATATCACAACTGTTCTAACTGCACTTTGTTTGTCTGCACTTATAGGTTTCATTGACTTCTTCAGGCTGGTAGTCATGAAGAAAGCATATAATTGGCTGTTCGTCATCTTGCTGCTGGCTGCAATTGAGAAGAGCGAAGGGTGCTACTGCGACCATTATCCCTGGACTGCCTGGTCTGGCTGTTCAAGGACTTGTAATTATGGGACTCAAAATAGATATAGGTAAGTGGGAAATATGGTGATCACAGAACTGATACATTATTATCATTCAATCATCTTAAAAGGATATAAAAGGCCTCTGATTCTTCCCTAGTTGGTTGCCTTCAAAGTTGGATCAAAGCTCCTTTTTTTCAGTTGGGAATGATGGGTGTTGCAATAAGGCACACCCAAGGAGAAGCCTGTTGTTAAGTTCCCAAACCCAAAACATAGGTGATTCTTCAAAGCTCAATTATTTATTGTTTCACATCTATAGCCAGAATCTTGTCAAACTGCACCTAGTAAATATTAAACATCAAATGCTTTCACTGCTTTGAAGCTCTGGACCATCTAACTGCACCCTAAAATGTAGCCATGCTTTGTCCTTTTCGGCATGTACATTCCATGGATCTTAATTTCCTTGGTTTAACAGATCCTTCTGGTCACAACAAAGCTTTTTTTTTTTTAAATTCTAGGCAAATCAAAGTGGATGATTATTACCAAAAAAACTTCTGTGCACAAATTTGCACCACCCAGGAATCCAGAGCCTGTAACCAGCAGGCATGTCCAATCAACTGCCGGCTTGGAGATTTTGGTTCCTGGTCAGAATGTGATCCGTGTGTTAAAAAACAAGTAAGTAAAATCTAAGTTGGAAAAGATATAGATAGATGTAGAGAGTAAGGAGGTTGATCTTGAGGGAGATCAGGGATGGGATTCTATCAGTTTGAATTGGTTCGGGTCAGTGGTGGGTTTCAAAAATTGTTCGAACCTACTCTGTGGGTGTAGCCTCCTTTGTGGGAGTGGTTTGCCGCCCATGTGACCAGATGGGAGTGGCTTGCCGCCCATGTGACCGGATATGAAGATGCTGACGACACTTGTCAGAACCACCTTAAATTACCTCACACACAGCACTGGAATGCATAAGAATATGATGTAAACTTGTTTTTTAAAAGGCATCTTTGGTTTGCGTTAAAACAACTTCAACACACGCAATGTTCTGATTGCACCACAAATGCAGTAGTCATCCTTACCTTTCACAGAGGCACTGAGTTTTATAAATATGAGCATGATAGTGTAGAATAATAATATCCAAGGACCAGTGGTGGGTTTCAAAAAATTTTGGAACCTCTTGTGTAGGTGTGACCTGCTTTCCGGGTCCACTGGTGGAACCTCTTCTAACCGGTTTGGTAGATTTGACGAACTGGTTCTACTGAATAGGTGCAAACTGATAGGAACCCACCTCCGGTTCGGGTGAACCGCTAGCTCAGAAGATCATGAGCAAGTGGGCCCACCCACCTGGCCCTGTGCTTTACCTACCTTTATCTTCTCAGCTGAGTCATGTGGCAGAGTGGATTGCTGCACCTTAGCTGTTTCCCCTTTCCAAGCAGTTATCTGGACGGTAAGTCTTCTCTAAACTGCACAGCAAGCAAAGCGAGCAAGCACATGCAAAGCACGTGCTCAGCGAACCAGTTGTTGAACCGGTAAGATCCCACCCCTGAGGGAGATACGCAGGAATCATTGCTTAGGCCAAAGGAGCTCAATATTAAGTTCAGAAGAGTGAGATAACATTTGAAGTTCAGGCAGAGGCCTTCCGAATTCAGTGGAGTGTAAGAAGGAGGAGAAGAAGGGAGTATAGCCCAATCAGATTTGCAATATTCTGTCATTTTATTCAACTTCGATAAAGATAGTTTCAGTATTTGTTGACTAGGAGTTGGTTTGTAGGCTACTTGGCAAGCAAATGCCCAACTCATTTCAAGACCACAATGTCAGGAATGTTTTGCAAGACCATCTCCCAAGAGCTCCCAAAACTCTGAAGAGGGCTTCCTCAGACAATTAAAGAAATCTCAAAGGAGTATTGTTCCCATTACTCTTTATTTACATTAGTAGTAGTATAACATTTATTGTCATTGTACAAAATAAATACAATGAAATTGGTTAGGTAATTCAGGTAACAATATACACTTGAAAGTGACTGCTAATTTCATAGATAAGAACATAGTGCAAATATTAACCAACAGACTCTCCAAAGTTAACAGTGGTAGATCCAATAGAGCACGGGTGTCAAACTCGCCACGTCATATTGCCGTCACGTGGCATTTTGCGATGTTTTTCCCATTTGCAGAGCTGGGATGGGCATGGCCTGCATGTGCTGCATCTTGCCTATGGGCTGCCAGTTTGACACTCCTGTAAGAGATGAACAGATGCTGCTAGTAGGGCCATTGTTGTGTTTTCTTGATCCAGTTCAGTCTTGCAAGTACCCATTATCTTAGGAACTAGGAATTAACTGGTTGCAGATGTGGACTGGGCACAAGGAACTATTTTATTCTCATCCCCAAAATGTAAATAACCCTAGTTATCTCCATCATCCAATCCAGAACAGCAAGTAATCTATTTTCCCAATGAAATACTCAGATTTTGCAGATGGGTTTGGGAAGGAAGAGGAACATAGACCAAATGTCTATTTGACATGTAGCCATCTGAGATCTGAGATGGCTACTTCTCAAACAGACATCGGGTCTAGTTCCTTCTTCCTTCCCAATCACCTTTCCAAATCACCATCATCTGAACTAACATTTTGGTTTCCAGGAAAGATGGGATGGTCAGAGCAGTTCATGACTATAAGCTCCTTAACTAGCTAAAGTTAGGTGCCCCCATGACCTTTTATCCAAGTACTAATCAAGTCCAATGATTTATTTATTTTGAGGTCAGCCAAGGTGTATGTTGCTATCAACTGCTTCATTTCCTTCTGTAAAAGTACTTGGAGAAAACACTCTATGCCTCACTTATTTATTATTCTTCTGTTTTTCAGTTTCGTACCAGATCCTTTACTCAACTAGCTCAGTTTAAAGGTCAACCATGCAATGAACCTTTGGTGGAGTCACGGCCGTGTTTTCCCACAAAACTTTGCAACATGGAGGAAACAAACTGTGGCAACAAATTCCATTGTGAAAACGGTAACTCGATAGTCTATTCCTTTTATGATTTTTTTCCCCCATGAACAGTTTTATTGCCAAGTGAGAAAATACTGTTTTATCAACAAAACAAAGTCTGACACCGACCCCCACCCCCTTCTCCCCGCCTGAATGTCACAAACTAGTGAAACAACTCTCAGGAACTCTTTCATAATTTTAAGTGCATTCTGAAGAATGATTCGGGCTGATAGGATAATAGTTACCATCAAGATAAACAGTATGTAAAGCTGCTCTGAGAGATTTAATAGCAGCAAATAAAAAGATTCTGAGCTTAGCAGGACTCCTTTTCCCTCCCAAAGAGTTTCTTTTTTTTTTTTTAGTTCAAAAGTTTTATTTTCTTTTAAAACAAACATTTCATCATTCCTCAATCAGTAAGACATCGGAGTACAATTTTTTGTGTGTGTCAAAATAGTTCTAGTTTACCACCAAATTCTTGTCTAACCTAATGTATACCCCTCCCTCCCTCCACCCTCCCCCCCAACCCCCTCCTCCTTCCTCCCCCCGACTTCCAAGAACCCGCACACGGTATGGATTTTTAACAAACACAGTCTAAAATCTATTGAAAAAAAAGAAATAAAGAAATTAATGACATTCTACATTGACCTTAGCTTCTTCTTGCTGAACTAACTTTAAACAATTTAAATCATTTCTGATCTTAAGCATAGGCTAACTGGAATTTTTTGGTCCCGTATTTATTTTGTATATAGTCAATCCATTTTTTCCAGTCTCGTTTATATCTCTCATTTGAATTATCTTTAAGATATGCCAATATTTTAGCCATCTCGGCTAAGTTTGTAACTTTCAATGTCCATTCTTGAATTGTAGGCAAGTCTTCCTTCTTCCAGTATTGCGCCACCAACAGTCTTGCTGCCATTATTAGGTGCAGAATCAAGTTAGCCTCTACTACTGTAAAGTCAGTACATATACCTAGTAAGAATAACTGAGGAGTAAACTTTATCCTTATTTTAAAGATATTTTGCATAATCCACCATATTTTTATCCAAAATGCCTTAACCTTTTGGCAGGTAAAAAACTTTTGAACTAGTTTAGTATTTGGGCGAGAAGTCTTTTTATCTCTCTTAGTGTCTATCACACCATTCCAATCACCCAATAGTATACAGGACCTATAATCCCACTGTACTAATTTGGCATGAAGATTTCTATAGAATCTATCTTGCTGTTGATTAGGAGCATAAATTCCCAAAAGTAATGTCTTTTTCCCTTCTAGGATTAGGTCTAACGCGATATATCTTCCGAAGAGATCTGCTTCAATTAATTCAGCTTTCATGTCTTTTCTTAAGTATACAACTATACCATTCTTCTTTTCCATAGCAGAAGCTACAAAATGTTGACCAAGTTTTGAGTTAATCAGATATTTTTGATCAGTTGATTTGATATGAGTTTCTTGCAAACAAATTATGTCATTCTTAAACTGTTTGAGATAGTGAAGTATTTTCTTTCTCTTCTGTGGAGAATTCAATCCATTGACATTCCATGTTAAGATCTTAGTTGTCATCTTTGGTTGGCTGAAGCTTTTTTAGAGCTTCCTGTATGGCCTGTTTAACCTTAGGCCTAGCTCCTCCCACTGCTTCTAGACTTGTTACTGTAGCTCCTTGATCGATGGCTGGTGATTGTATTCTTTTTATGATTTTGATGCATTGAAAAGACAAATAATATCAATACAAATAATACGCTTTTTAAAAAGATAATAAAAGTGTAGTTTATTTTAAAAGACACATTCAAGAAAATGAAAGACCTTATGTTAGCAGTTCAACAACAATTGTGGTGAAAAAATATAATGAAAACTGAATCAGAAAACCTGTCAAGAAAGTAAATGCTGGTTATGCAAAGAACAAGAGAAGACTGTTGAACATTTAATATGCGGCTACAATAGGATTATTCAGAGTATTTGGAACTACTAACCATAGTGATTTGTTGGACTGTTACAGAGGTGGGTTCCTACCAGTTCGCACCTATTCGGTAGAACCGGTTCGTCAAATCTACCGAACCAGTTAGAAGAGGTTCCACCAGTGGACCCAGAAAGCAGGCCACACCAACAGAAGAGGTTCCAAAAATTTTTGAAATCCACCACTGGTGGGTGTGTAATGTCCCGCAGTTATCTACGCATTAATAATGATCTAGTAATATTTCCTTATACATTTTAGGGACCTTTCCTTACATAATTGGTGTTTTCTTTCATATTTTTGGATTTCTAATTTCTGTTTCCGTTAGTTGGCAATTGCTAAAACCAATCCCATGTGAAAAAGTATTCAAAGCCTTCTTGATTTTAATTGTCAATTTATTTATTCCTGCACATTGTAATATTTATTCATTTACATATCTGTTTTTCCACTGTTGTGCAAACACAATTCCAGCAGCTGCTAACATGTGTAAAATTAAATATATATTATACTCCCTTTCAAATAGCCAACAAAATATTTCTGGTTTTAATTCCATATCTTGTTTTCCAATTGCTTCTAACCACTAACTTCTGAATAGCTACTTGGACTGACTTAAGTACTAATTCATAATTTCATATCCGGTCACATGGGCAGCAAGCCACTCCCATCCGGTTACATGGGTGGCAAGCCACTCCCACAAAGGAGGCCACACCCACAGAGTAGGTTCCAACAATTTTTGAAACCCACCACTGGACTTTACTAAGAATTACAACTTACAAACAGCAGTTGCTGGATACAGAAGGTTCAATGGAAAGAACTAGAAAAAATAAATGTAAAGATTTTCAAATATAGCTGGAGTGAATGGTGAAAATGAAAGGAATAATGTGCTAGTTGGTACATTTATATATCTATAGGTCTGGAAAAGTATTTAAGGCACAATTCCATAGAAATGGAGAGAATCTCAACTTATCAATTACAAAAAGTCTCATTATTTGGATCAGCACATACGTATATGGTAATATCTTACCATGTCACCATAATTTTATCAGATCCAGTCAGAAGTATCTTATAGACTAAGTGTAAATAGTAACAACAATAATAATTAATAGTAATAACAATATCATTGTTATTCATCTATCATCTAATCATCTATCAGAAGCCATCTCTGCAATTTAAAAATGTTGCTTAGTACATTAACATCATGTATCAGTTTTGGTGGCTTGGAAGACCCTGTATCCTACATATGCTGCTAAGCCAGAATGTCTGGGCACAGCTACCTCAGGCTGGAGTCTGGAAGAAGTAGGAAGCCCTCCAGATATAGAGAAGCTTTCAATAGAGAAGAAACTTTTATTAGTCATAGTTGAGGGCAATAGAGTATTCTTCGACATTCTTGTTAAATTTTGGGTCTCTTCCCATGAAGTATGATGTGTTTTTGTGGCACCCTACCCCCCACAAACATTCTATGTATTTTCAGTGATAGTTGTGGAGTTATCCCAATTTTACTCGATCTCTGAATCTAACCAATAATAACAAAAAGGCTACATATGCAGAATTCTTTTAATGGAGGCACCTGTATAATAATGTGAGCCTTTGTGGAAGCATTCATTGCTTATAGAGTCGTTTGTCTGATTTTCTTGAAAAAAATATGGCTTTTAATTCCTTCTTCTTCTTCTTCTTCTTCTTCTTCTTCTTCTTCTTCTTCTTCTTCTTCTTCTTCTTCTTCTTCTTCTTCTTCCTCTTCCTCTTCCTCTTCCCCTTCCCCTCCTCCTCCTCCTCCTTCTCCTCCTGCTCCTGCTCCTCCTCCTCCTCCTCTTCCTCCTCTTCCTTCTTCTGTTGTCAAAAGGTCGCTGCATTAGCCAGAAGTTAAAGTGCAATGGAGAAAATGATTGTGAGGACAATTCAGATGAAAGGAACTGTCCACGTGTGCGACCCGTGTGTGCAAGAAAACATGAGAGCATTCCTGGTGTGGACCTAATGGGCTACGGGTAAGCCATGCTTGAAGTGCTCAAGAAAAAGAGGAATAAGAAGCAATAATTCAAAGGAATTAAAGGCATAAGCTATGAAAAAGAAAAGGAAACACAACTACGTAGTTTAAATGAAGACCCTTCATTATACGGCTCCATGCTTTCCTGATCTTGCAAATCATGTGGGGTTCCTCCATATCCATACACGGCTGCAAATGTTACAATTTATTCCATAGTTATACATTAAGATGCTCAATTTCATTTAGAACCAGTTATCTGAGAACGGAAGAAGAGTGATCGCAGACAGACAATTAGGAAAGAACTTAGACAGATAAGAACATGGCAAAAAGGAGGATCTAGTCTAGCTTTCTTTTTTATAGGGACGCAGTGGCTCAGTGACTAAGACACTGAGTTTGTTGATCAGAAAGATTGGCAGTTTGACTGTTCGAATCCCTAGCATTGAGTGAGCTCCCATTGCTTGTTCCAGCTTCTGCCAACCTAGCAGTTCGAAAGCATGTAAAAATGCAAGTAGAAAAATAGGAACTACCTTTGGTGAGAAGGTAACAGTGTTCCATGTGCCTTCGGCATTTAGTCAAGCTGGCCACATGACCACTGAGATGTCTTCGGACAGCGCTGGTTCTTTGGCTTTGAAATGGAGATGAACACCGCCCCCTAGAGTAGGGAACAACGAGTACATATGTGCAAGGGGATCCTTACCTTTACCTTTAGTCTAGTTTTATCAAACTTGATGCCCTTTGGACTACAGCTCCCATCAGCCTTGGACAATGGGGCAAGTATGGTTAGGTATGATAGGAGTTGTAATCCAAGTATCTGCATGTCACCAGTAATCATATAAGTTATTGATGAATTTAATGAATTGGCTTTCGGCCTGTTTGCTCTGTTACCATATAAGGATGTGGGTTTTTTTTAATTCTTCAGTAAAACACCAGCTTGAGCAGAAATCCCTCCCCTACTATGAATAATTAAGGAACAAATCCAGGGTGCTTCCCATGACCGGATGCAAAATTTCTATTGTTTTCCCTTAGATATCATATTCTGGCAGGAACACGTCGAGGTAATGTTCTCCATAATTCTTTTAATGGAGGCAACTGTAGACTTGTGAAGACCAGTGATTTGAGGAAAACATATCGTCTTCCTGCAAACATAGAGTCTGTTTTCTTCCAGGTAAGTATCCAAAGATATTAAGCATGTTGGCTGTAATCATGGACTTATATATATATATTGCCGATTGACAGATGATGGAAGCAGTTAGCTTCCTCCCATAATTGGGGCTTACCAGGGGTTGTGACTCTAAATATACACCTTCTTCCCTGGCTTCAGCTGATAAGGAGGAGACCTGTGGCTCAATGGCTAAGACGTTTGCCTAAGATGCAATACAGCACAGGTTCGAATCCCAGTAAGGGTATGGCTAGCTGATGAGAGCTAAATAGCTTGAAATAGATCTATACTAGATCTATACTAAATACCCTTTATTTATTTATCAGCACAAATACCACACAAATATAACAAAGGCAACAGTAAAAATATTGGGTTTCTGTCGTGATGGACTCTTGTGACGAGCCGATTGACAGATGATGGAAGCAGTTAGCTTCCTCCCATAATTGGGGCTTACCAGGGGTTGTGACTCTAAATATATACCTTCTTCCCTGGCTTCAGCTGATAAGGGGGAGACCTGTGGCTCAATGGCTAAGACGTTTGCCTAAGATGCAATACAGCACAGGTTTGAATCCCAGTAAGGGTATGGCTAGCTGATAAGAGCTAAATAGCTTGAAATAGATCTATACTAGTCTCCCTTTATTTATTTATCAGCACAAATACCACACACACACACACACACACACACACACACACACAGACACAAATGCTTTACAATATGAGTCCTAGGAGGCTCTGCAGGATCTGGTCAAAAGAGTCAAGGAGAGTCTGTAGGACCTAGTCAAAAGAGTAACTGTGACAGTGCCATGGAAACTCTTCTTGTTTTTAATTTGCATCAAGCACATAAACCTAGCAAACTCAGGTGGCATTTTCAGATATATTTTATCTGTTACTAAATTAAGAAGAGCAAATTCTTGCCCAAGAAGTCAAAGTCTTCTCTCTCTTTCTCTCTTGCTCTTCTGTGTCCATCCAAACAGCTACAGGCAACTTCCAAACCTTAGGATGATAGCTCTCCATCTTACTTTGTGTGGCTCCACCTACCTTCAGAAATCATGGGTGAGGGACATTCAACAAGAGAGATCTGCCCTTGTACTGGGAGCCTCTGGGAAACAGAATGGGGGGAAAAAGGAATGGGTTGTCCACAAGGAGGAAAAGAAAATGGAACTAGAGAAAGGAGGTTACAGTCATGCCAGGCTCAACCACAGCTTGAGCGGTATGTAGGCAAGCAGGTAATGAAAAGTGTCAGCTCTTTGAAGGAGGCCAGATCAAGAAACTGACAATTATGTTTATTGCTAAATTATTGTTGTGGTCGGTCAAAATCCATCACTGCTCTTTTCAAGGACAAAAAGGTCAAGATGGAGCTGTTCTTGTGTCTCCTCACACTTCATAATTTCTCAGAGTTGGGCAACCTTCAACATCTGAATGGCTTCCCTTCAGATACTGTGGGTGTCCCATCGCTGGAGGCTTTCAAGAAGTAGCTGGACAGCCATTTGTATGAAATGGTATCCTGCTTGAGCAGTGGCTTGGACTAGATGACCTCCAAGGTCCCGTCCAACTCTGTTATTCTATGTTCTAACCATCCCACATTTCTCACCTCTTCCTTAAGACCAAAGCTAAAGTTCTCCACAAAAGACACTTTAAAAAAAAATCAGTTGTGGGAATTAGAAATTCCAGATATGGGGACTAGTATCCACTTTAGTCATTGCCCCTTAACCAGGTTTCTGCAATTACATCTCTCCATAGGTAGTGAATGAAGAAGATGAGGTGGCTTCGGAATACTACAATGATTTAATTCCCTTTGAAAGCCATACTTCTGATAGTGGCTCTTCCACTAGCTCAGGCAAAAGACGATCTGGGATCCGAGTCCTGTTCTCCAAGAAGACAAAAATCCGTGTCACATCCTCTTACTCCTTCAAGGAAGCAATACAAGCTTCAAAGAAAAAGGTACCGCTGTTTGCATTCTAGCTTTCGACTCCATCTGCAGAAGCTGATAAATGGGAGACCAGGAAAAGTCACTTGTTCGTTAGCCTGCTCACACAGAAAACATTTCTGTATTGAATTGCCTTCTGCACTGGGCGTGAGTGGCAAATGTTATTGCATGCCTGAAATTTCAATGCCCATTGTTTTTAAATTGCAAAAAAAAGGCTGTTGAGTTCACGTGGCAAGGTGCGGGGGAGAAGAACCATTATTTTTCTTGCCCAAGTTATTCATTTCTGCTTTAAAAATGAATGTAAACTGTTTCAAAAGGAGAAATGTTTCTGTTTTCTAGTGGACGGCATCTGGCTTCTCAAATGCAGGACCTCTTTGGATTCGTAGCCAAATAAAACACATCTCCTTTTGTACAGTGATTCCCAATGCCCATTAGAGGCTGATCATCATATAGCACGTGTATCAAACTCACCGTCTCACACTGATGTCATGTGATGTATCATGACATTTTTGCCTTTGTGGAACCGGGGTGAGCGTGGCTGGCGCGTGATGCATCCGGCCTACGGGCCACCAGTTTGACACCTTTGACAGACATTTCAGTGGAAAAAGACAGCACTCGTAAAATTTAAAGATGCAATTGTCCTGAAATCGGGATATGAGTCGGTAGTTGTGTGGCCAAAAATGACTGCCCCATGTGTTTCCTGGAAAACTGCAGGAAAAAAATTATCCACAAAGAACTTATCCAAATCAGAAGCAGTGCCTTTGGTGAAGCAAGATGCAGAAGGTCCTCGACTTATGACTTTCAAATGAGGCACCTGTATACAGGTAGTCTTCAAATTGCCACCACAATTGAACCCAAAATTTCTGTTGCTAAGCAAGACAATTATTAAGTGACTTTTGCTCCATTTTGCAGCATCCCCATGGTCATGTGATTAAAATACGGATGCTTGGCAACCAGTGGTGGGTTTCAATTTTTTTTAGAACCTCTTCTGTAGGTGTGGCCTGCTTTGTGGGAGGGGCTTGCCGGGCATGTGACTGGGTGAAGTGGCTTGCCAGCTATGTGACCGGGTGGGAGTGGCTTGGCAGTCATGTGACTGGTGGGCATGGCCAACATTGTAAAATGTGGTGAAACTCACTTAACAACGCTCTTGCTTAGCAACCAAAATGTTGGCTCAGAAACTCTGGCATTTGAAGCACGCAAGTCTTAAAGCTGTCAAGTTACAAGACCCTTGCACCCCTAACCCTTTAGAAAAAAAAACCCAGGGGTGTTCAAACTTGACAGCTTTAAGACTTGTGGACTTCAACTCCCAGAATTCCTCCTCTCGCTCTTCATCTTGAAGATGTGCGGACGGGCGGGGGGGGGGGGAGGTAGCTGGAACTAGTTCTAAACGGCACTGTAGATTTGTGGAACCTCTTCTATAGAAGAGATTAGAACTGGCAGGAACCCATCCCTGTTGGCAACTGACCCATAGTTATGACAGTTGCAGTGTCCCAGGGTCGTGTGTGATCACCTTTTGCGATCTTCTGACAAGCAAAGTCAAGGAGGAAGACAGATTCACTTCACAACCATGTCATTAACTTAACAACTGCAGTGATTCATTTAACAACTAGGGCAAGAAAGGTTATAAAATGGCGAAAAACTCACATAACAACTGCCCTGCTTAGCAACAGAAATCTTGGACTCAACTGTAGTTGTGAGTTGAGGTCTATCTGTATTGTTATCTCAGGGAGGTTCGTTTAGCAACTATGGCAAGAAACGTCATAAAATGGGCCAAAATTCACTTAACAACTGTCTTGCTTAACAACATAAAATTGGGGCTCAATTGTGGTTGTAAGTCAAGGACAACGTGTATATAGATGCCTCATTTGAAATGAAGGGGCTTGATAGAATCCTTTGATTAAAATTTTCGTCTTCCTTCCCATAAAGTCTCTCCATGCTGGACATGGTGCAGCATTTCTTCCTTTGCCCTTAATATTTATGTATGTGCAAATGCAGTATGAATCCTCAGTGACTAAAAGCATATTCATATTCCTTTCCAGAATGTTTATTTTAAACAAATATGCTTAATGGCATTTGTTCCATTCAAAGACTATATTCCTTTTTCCAAGGAAGTCAAATGCAAGCATGAGTTCTAATACCCTTTTCAATTATGAGAACTGCTTTTATTACTGCAGAGGTTATTAACAACAATAATAACATCCATATTTCATGCAGGAGAGTGGCTAAGAATTACAAATTGAATAAGTATTAATAAAACCTATGCAAGTTATATGAGAGGACTGGATGTCCAAGAACAAATATTATTTAAAACTTTAGGATTTAAAAGAAAAAGATTAAAATCTACCATTCAACGAAGCAGAGAATTTAAAAGGGAGCTGATAATTTTTCTCTAGCTTGGAGTGCCATTTTATTTATTTATTGTATTTCATACCGAAAGGCTTCAAGTAGTATAGCAATGATGTCCCAGGTCGAATTACAGCTAATATGTAAAGATCTTTTTTTGGTTTCTGGGGATTTTCAGGATAGCTTAAAACATGATAGCCCATGATGCCATCCTGATGTATCTGTTTTAGAACTTAATTGAACAAATAAAAGAAATATATTGTATTTCCCCAGACATAGCGTGTACATATATTTGTATCAGAGATAGTATTCTATCGGTTCAGACTGGTTCGCCTGAATTAGTAGCAGAAATCGCAGCTGGCCCCACCCACATGCCCCGGCTCTACGGCATCCCATTTAGGCCCTTTTTTCACCAAAAGCACACGCCCCCTTTTTCAAACCTGTAGGGAAGGTAAGTGACTACCACCCCTGGTTTGTGTGCAGGCGCGCAGGTGTGCATGTGCACATGCATTTAGGGGCCACAGAAATGGATCCAGGACTATGTGCTACCTAGATACAAATTGCTGACTTAAAGTTTCTCATTAACAAATTCATTTAAGAAAATATGGGTGAGGCTATTTATTTAGTTGGCTGTAACAGGTGATAAACAGATTCTAATTTTGGTTTGATAAAACCATAATCATTACTGATCATTGCATATCATGGATCTAGGAAAAGACATTTTAATTATCAACCGAAATCCACGTTTTCTCTTCTTCATTTTTAGGAGTCCAGATTTATTAGGATCCATAAAGTCATAGCGGTATCCAACTTCACCATGAAGGAATCAGGCTTGCAGCCATCTAAGGTGTTCTTAGAGGCACTTAATAGCTTGCCCCTGGAGTACAACTATCCCCTTTACAGCCGGATATTTGATGATTTTGGCACACATTACTATTCCTCTGGGTCACTGGGAGGCAGATATGACCTCCTTTATCAGTACAGCGCTGAAGAGCTGAGAAATTCAGGTATATGATCCTTAGCAAAAGAAGATGGGGACCTATTACTGGGCCAGTATGTATGTAATGTAACTAAGTTGGGAATGGAAAAGTTGCCTTATCCTTTCACTGTGCAGCACTGCAATTCATCCTTTTCTTTCCATGGGTCATTTTAGTGAATAGGGGGTTAGACTAGAAGACCTCTAAGGTCCCTTTCAACTCTGTTATTCTGAGAGGATTAAAAGAGAAGGAAACCAAAGTCTGAAAAACACATCCAGTTTTGGAGAACACAAGGCATAGAAAAATGGAAGGCATGTGAAAGGATAACATCTGTGAGGGGTCCTTGGTGGTCTCTGATCTTGCTTGTTTTCTTGCAGACATTTCATTATAGCTGACCAGCTGCTGTTAGGCTGTAAACCAAGATGATGAAATGTGGATGAGTCAGCAGAGTTACTGCCACTTTAAGAAGTTGTATATATAAGGGAGGCCATGTGAGGGCATCTCTCTCTCTCTCTCCTCGTATATCTCTCTCCTTGTGTATCTCCATATAGCTATTAGATTGATTGCTTGCCTAGTATTTGCCTAACGTGTGTGTGTGTGTGTGTGTGTGTGTGTGTGTTGTATATAAACTGTTTAAAGACAAAATCTCTGTGTACTGTATTTTGCTCCTGGGTTGTTTCAAAATAGTAGTCACACTGTACGCACTCCGACAGGTTATGGGCCCAGTACAGAGAGAAGGTCAGAGTGACTAGAGAGACGAGAGAGAAGAGAAATCCAATGTGAGTTTGCACCAGAACCAGTGGAGTGGTGCAACGTGGTTTGATAGTGGTTAGTGGGTTGTGAAAGAAAGCAGGCAAAATGGCCTCTGTTGGCATAATGGGAAGAGGTTTCTTGGTGTCTCAGCTGAATGAGACAAACTACCCAATGTTCCCTCTAATTTTTTTTCAGTGTGTGCGGAAAAGTATAGTATTTGAGCAGCACATTTTCATGCCTGAGCACCTGAATTTTTTTCACAGATGTTTCATAGAGCAATTGATTTATAGGATCCGAATTGGAATGGAGAAAAATGGTTTTGTGCATGCGTGAATGTGTGTGTGTGTGTGTGTGTGTGTGTGTGTGTGTGTGTGTGTGTGTTGTGAGAGAGAGCGAGGGATCCAGTAAGGGAACTGCGCCTATACACACACTTGCGCTCTCCCTCCCTCCCTCCCTCCCTCTCTCTCTCAAATGGCAAATCCGAGCAGCCGCTGCTGGGACCCGGTCCCATGCCTTCTCCCAACCCCCACACCACTCCTCTCTGCTACTTCCTGCCTTGTGATTGCTGTCTCCAGGCTGGCTCTCCCCTCCTATTATCGTGGAAGGCGTCTCACAAAAAACACCCGTGCACCTTAGAGGGAACAGTGAAACTACCTCTCCTGGAGTGTAAAGATGGAGATGTACCTACAAAGGGAGGAGCTGTGGACAATAGTTACTGATCCACCAGCAGTCCTGGATGATGGGGACCCTGACACATTACATGGACTAGATACAGAGGTGGGTTGCTCCCGGTTCGGCCAAACCAGTAGTGGCGTCAGCAGTAGGCTTGGCCACCCGCCCAGATGCTTCTGTGCATGCACAGAAGCGGTGCGTGTGCACACATGAACCAGTAGCACCGGGATTTGCAACCCACCTCTGACTAGATAGTATCATCAGTGCTAGTTACTTGATTGAGAAATTAAAACAGCTGCAAGGAAGCAGATCACCAAGGGGCCCTCATTTCAACCCCGAGCTACAAATATTCTCCTTTATTGATAACATCTGTGTTGTTGGAAGCTTCCTCTGTGAGAAAGACCACTTGAAAAGGCAGATTTACATGACTGTCTCACAGAGTGATCCTACTGTGATAGAGAAATGTTCCAGTCTTAGAGACCATGAAGACCCCAAACCCAATAGAAAGAAATGTCTCAATTTCTTGGTTATTTTATTGTCTTTTACTATATTAAAATAATCACTGCATCCAGATGAACAGCAAATGGCACAGGAAGCTTCTTATTAATGTACCACTAAGAATAACAAGATGCATCCTACTTTTTCATCATTAAAAATATACACTGCGTAAGAGTAAAATACATTAAAACAAATGTGCACCATTTGTAGCAATTGACAAGCAACTAATTAAACCCAAAATAATAATTCTATTAAAAGTTGTTTAGAAGATGTAAGGTTCCAGCAGTTTTCCCCAAGCCACTGAAATGCCAAAGAGAGTGAGACTCGAGACGAGGCTTGCAAAGAGTATCAGCTTTTATTTATGGCCATAGCAAAAGCTGGGTGACAAAACTATATCCAAAACATATAAGCAAATGCATGTAAGGAATAGCTATACCCTGGAAGAGTGGCTCAAAGTATTATATACATATTAGGCAGATAGAAACAAAGTTTACCCAGGCAAAGATTCGTTAACTACGTGATCTTTAAAGTGTTCGTTTGTTCAAGCTCCAGTCTCTGTCTACCTTATCTGTGGAGTATTCCTATAGCCTTGTATAGAGGGGGGCAGCCCCACTTTGCCAAGTTGTTTTTTGGGCAGAATGCTTTAAGAATTTATGAGCCAGGAAAACTCCCTAGTTTGGTTCTTTTATCTATGGGGCCTCATATTCCCGTGTAACAATTTCTTCTACTAGCTTTCAAAAATGTGCCTAGCTTTGAAGCCAAGAATAGAAGTGAGATGCAGCAATGAGAAAACATTTGCAGTCCAGTATTAAGGTTACAATTTGCTAGGCTACAAAAGAAACTAATTTCTGACAGTATAGAATAATATAAGTAGAAGCAAATATAGATTCATATTGATTCATATACTCCTTCAAAGACATATACAAGATATGGGAAATTGGAACAATGATATCCAACCAAACCAGAAAAGTAAAACCACCTCAAATTAAGAAAAAGATGCATGTACATATATAATTAAGACGAATATGTCCTTTGAGTCTACAGCTCTTCCTATTGTAAATGGAATGGCCATTTTAATTTTTCAGCCTCGCTTCCTTATATGTCAAATGCATATAATTTAGATAAATTGGGGGGGGGAGGAGGAAGAAAGCAGGAATACTCATTTTTTTAAATGCTAAAATATTCTGGAAATAACTTTCATTTCTTAAGGTTTAACACAGGCAGCATCACAAGAGTGCATTCGGACAGAAACAACCAGGCGTATCTTCGGGAGAAAAAGGAGGAAAGTGAGAACAAGTTGTACAAACAACAGAATGGCTGCTCGTCATGAAGGTGATGATCAAGGAAACATCAGAGGGTCACACAGTTACAATTTCAGTCCAAGAGCTTCCAATGATAAATTAAAAGAATCTTAATGCCACTAGGATTTACTCAAACATTCCAGTGCCTCCGTTAATTTCCTGTTATCCTTCAGGAGGAGATATCTAAAACTAGCAATAGCAATAGCATTTATATATCACTTCATAGTGCTTTACAGCCAGGGGTGGGCTTCAAAAAGCTTAGCAGCGGGTTCCCTGCCTAACCAGGTGGGCTGGGTGGGCGTGCCATGGTGGGCGAGCCTTAGTTGGCCTCCTGCACCAAGATGGTTGTGGGGTTGCCCTTCCTGAGTTCAGGAGGCTTTTTTTGAGCCTCCGGGAGGGTGACAACGGCCTCCCCAGGCTTCGGAGGCTCCCTAGAGGCCAGAAACGAGCCCATTTCCAGCCTTCTGGAACTTCCAAGAGTCCCATTTTTCTCTTCCCTGGGCTCTGGAGGTTTGCCTTGAGCCTTCTGGAGGGAGAAAATAGCCTCCTCCGGGCTTCATGGGCTCCCTTGAGGTCTGTTTTTTGCCCTCCCTGGGCTGCAGATGTTTTCCTCAAGCCCCCAGGGGGGCAAAAACAGTCTCTCTCAGGCTCCGGAGGCTTCATGGAGGCCAGAAAAGGGCCCATTTGTAATGTAAAATGAAAAAGCTCTATTCCAGGATCTGCAAACATTATGTAAATTTTAATGAATTCCTATGGGAGTCTGTAACATGAGATTTCCTAAAGATAGAAACTCAGCTTCTAGTGCTCATACCCTGCTTCTCTTTTCAGAAATTCGACCAGATGCATTCAAAATGCTTGAGGGCTAGAAACTTCTTGTGAAAAGGGAGGGAAGGATGTTTATTTGGGGGCCATCTGTTAAACTCTGCAAAGGAGGGTATCAAATATATACAGCACTTTATTAATAGTTCTTAGTGACGCCAAAGCTGTTGTTTCAAGGTGTTGGTGTGGCTGTCGAAGAAGCTTGATGGCATAATACATCCTGCCTTTTTTGGTGCCTTTATGGGATAAATCCACTCAAAAAATGCACAAAGGACATAGTTAGGTGAAGACGATTTACTTTAATTCTTCTTGGTTTCCAAGAGTGACTTTGACAAAATATATTTTTTATTTTTTAAAAAACACACATATACACAATAACAAAGGCATACTCTACATTTATACATCACATCGGAACTTCGCATTCCTTCTTTTAGCAATTATCAATGGGTGTATCTTTACATACACTATTTTACTTCTCCATACATTTCTACTCAATTTCACATTTTTAACCCTCTTATTTCCTTCTCTTTTACTTACCAATCTGTATTTGGCTATTTACATCAAACAAACTTTCTTAGCAATTAATAGCAATTAGACTTATATACCGCTTCATAGGGCTTTCAGCCCTCTCTAAGCGGTTTACAGAGTCAGCATATTGCCCCCAACAACAATCCGGGTCCTCATTTTACCCACCTCGGAAGGATGGAAGGCTGAGTCAACCTTGAGCCGGTGAGATTTGAACAGCTGAACTGCAGAACTGCAGTCAGCTGAAGTAGCCTGCAGTGATGCATTTAACCACCGCGCCACCTCGGCTCTTTCTTCTTCTTCTTCTTCTTCTTCTTCTTCTTCTTCTTCTTCTTCTTCTTCTTCTTCTTCTTCTTCTTCTTCTTCTTCTTCTTCTTCTTCTTCTTCTTCTTCTTCTTCTTCTTCTTCTTCTTCTAGTATGACAGTTCTCTTAGCTTTGTAGCTCTTATTTTTCTTGAACTGTTATTACTATTTTCTGTTTCTATCCTCCAACCACCTATACCATTTTTCCAGTGATGGGTTCCCGATCCCATTGCAACCAGTGCAGTGCAACGGGGCCAGGCATCCACCACATGCATGCATGCAGCATGCCCGCAGCGCATGCATGCATACTTACTGCCCACGACGTTCCGCGAGGCTGTAGTTGCTTGCCGGAGTGTCGTGCAGGCGCCGTACGCTCCGTGAGCGTAAGCCCCGATCAGCTCAAACACGGGTAAGGAGGGCGGACAGGCGGGTTGGCCCTCCAGAGCACCATACTGGAACAGTACCTGGTGCTCCCAGCAGGCACTGGTACACCTATACTAGGGCATACCGGTCGTATTCCACCACTGCATTTTTCCCATACTAAGTAATACCCCGTCTCTTCCTTTCCTTAATTTCTTTGGTTAGCTTGTCCAACTCAGTGCATTCTAGAATTTTTTGTATTATTTCATCCACATTTGGTATCATTTTATTTTTCCATCTCTGCCCGAATGCTATTCTAGCCGCTGTGATAATATGTAAAATTAAATATAAGGTCCCTTTGTTATATTTTGACACATAGATGGCATAATACATCCTGCCTTTTATGGTGCACCAATGAATAAATCCACTCAAAAAATGCACAAAGGACAAAGTTAGGTGAAGATGCTTTACTTTAATTCTTCCTGGTTTCTAAGAGTGGCTTTGACAAAATATTTTCTGTTTTGACTTCTGTTGGTTGCTACAAAATTACCTGCTTATGTTGCTGCTACAATCATAGGCATTAATTCTGTCTCCCAGGTTCATTTCTGCAATCCTCAGAGAAGTCCATATCCTTCACCAAAGGTGGAAGATCCCAGTTTGCTGCGGCTCTTGCCTGGGAAGGGAAAGGAGCTTTTCCTGAGGAGACCATCTTTACCAATTGGCTGGAATCGATGAAGGACAATCCAACTGTGATTGACTTTGAGGTAGCGATAAAGGAGAATCTTTGTGGCTCAGGGTTGAAATGAGGGGTCCTTGCTGTTCTCTGAGCTTGGTTGTTTTCTTACAGATGTTTTATTACCCAAACTAGGCAGCAATAGCACTTATACTTATATCCCGCTTTACAGTGCTTTACAACCCTCTCTAAGCAATTTACAGAGTCAGCATATTTCCCCCAACAGCCTGGGTCCTCATTTTACCAACCTGGCAAGGTTGGAAGGCTGAGTTAACCTTGATCTGGTCAGAATCGAACTCCTGGAGTGAGCAGTGAATTAGCCTGCAGTACTGCATTATAACCAGCTGTCTCTCAGAGTGGCCTTCATTTGTTTATGAATGGAAGCCTTGAATCTTCTAAGAAAAGTGGCAACATGAAAAACATTTGTTAGCCACCTGTGAATATCAGGAATACAAAGCGAGATATTACTAATCAGACTGCAACAACAGTGTAGGTAGTCCTTGTAGGGGCCACGGTGGTACAGTGATTAGACTACGTACCGCAGGATACTTCTGCAGACTGCCGGCTGCCTGCAATTTGGCAGATCAAATCTCACCAGGCTCAAGGTTGACTCAGCCTTCCATCCTTCCAAGGTGGGCAAAATGAGGACCCAGACTGTTGGGGGCAATAGGCTGACTTTGTAAACCACTTAGAGAGGGCTGTAAAGCACTGTGAAGTGGTATATAAGTCTAAGTGCTAGTGCTATTGACATAGACCAGACCAGAATGGAGTTTGCCCATTATGACCATATGTCTTAATGGTAACAAAAGGGTCAGCCCCAAACCAGCTTTGTACCATTGGCCTTTGTGCAGGAAACAGGATTGGCAGTGTCTGAAAATAAACCTGCTTGTATGCAGCAGTCATTAAGTGAATACCACTGTCATTAAGCTAAGCGATGTTTTGCATTGGGCATAATTTTGCTGAAAACCAGAAGTGCCGATTTTCAGCAAAATTGTTATAAAACACAGTCACGTGACTCTGGGACACTGCAAATGGCCATAAATGCTGCCATCTTTCTGAGTGCCCAAAATTCAGTCATATGATTTTGGAAGGGCCTGACTGTTGCATCCTCAGAACTGGATTATAAGTCCCCTTTTTCGGTTTGGTTGGTCAAGTAGGTGCTAAGTGGCTGGTCAAAACTGCAATGAACAGCCTGGTAGAGTTTCGCCATTCAAGATCTCCCGTTGCATTTCCACATCCATCCCTCTACCAGAACAGCCAAGGAGCATTATATAGTCCTTGAGCATGCTCAACATTATTTGGGCTGTTTTGGAGACCTCACAGTTTTTCTCCTATACCAGTGATGGTCAACCTTTTTGGCAACCGAGTGCCAAAACTGGAGCGGCGCGCATGCACGCTCACATGCACCGGGGCATCAGAACCCGGAAGAGAGCAGTTGGCTGGTGCACATGCATGTGGAATCCAGCTGCTCTTTCGGGTTCCACCCTGCGCATGCGTGCTGGAGAGCTGTTCTTCAGATTTCCGGTGCTCTGGCACGCACGAAGATCAGCTGGCCAGTGCACATACCAATGCTGAAAACCAGAAGAACAGCTGGTGATGGCATGCATGCCCATCTCGGCACACGTGCCATAGGTTTCGTCATCACGGTCCTACACATTTCTGCATTTCCAGCAGCTGTGGTTTTTCCTCACAAAAAATCTAGGAAAATGACTTTAGATTTCTAGTTCCTTTAAAAGGTTTTTTGAGGGGGGAATGCAGTTCCCTGGTCACAGACCTGCTGTTTTATAGATATAATAGAAAAGAAGAAATTGATGGAAAGTCAATAGGAGAACAAGGAATTTTAGGCATCAATTTCCCATAAAGTTTTACAAAACGAAACCAATGAGAGATTTAAAGCTTCTAGCCTTTCCTCGCTGTCAGTAGATATAGAATTACATTTCTTTGACTGCAATTGCTGTCAGGGAAACCAAGAGAAACACAGGGGAGGGAAAATGTAAATAGATTCATTGCATTGCAACCTTTGATAGCTAGGTGGTCTTCTGCTATGATGTGGGTCAACAGCTAGGACATTTATTGTTCCCCTCCCCATTAAGTTCATTCACCATTTAAATAAAGGACACAAATACCATGCTTTAGAAATCAAGACAACCCTGACCTCATGAGGTTAAATAATTAGCCAACATTTTAGGTGATTGCAAGGTGGGGAATCCCCAGAACTTAAAAAGCTTGCCAACTTCTGTGATATGATATAATCTCAGAAAACAAGACATGCAAATGTATTCTTTGGAAATGTTAGCATTAGACATTGAACCAGGAAGTTATTTCCGACAAATCTTTTAATTTGAATATCTAATAGAGCCACAATACATTTGGAAGTAATGTATCTTGTAACTTATGTGTCTGCTGGACATAATACTGTTGGAGGGTATACCAAGTACACATCTTATGCATTTCTAATTATCTGTAGGATGATAGGTTTTTTAAAAAATAAAAATAAAAAATGGTATTCGTGGAGTAAACAAATGGTTCAATTCTAATTTTTCTTTCTTTTCAACTAATAGCAGGCTTATTTTTCAGACACTGATACTCTTATTTCCTGCACAAAGGCCAATCGTGCAAAGCTGATTTGTGGCCTATCCACAAATAGGCGGTACAGCCCGGTATGGGCGTACCGGAGCCTGCTTGGAGCACCAGATACCGTTCCGTTCCAGTGTTCCGGAGGGCCCATCTGCCCACCTGAGCTCCTTACCGGTCTTTTAAGTCTTTGGCATTTCCGCGCACGGATGCCTCCACTAGGCCTATCCCAGGTGGCAACAATTTGACACTTGTTAAAGACATGTTGGACTAAAACTTCTAGAATGACTACCCAGCCCACTCAACTATGTCATGTGTCAATTATAGTCAAATATGGTTGCTTCCAGGGGTGGGCTGCAACTGGTTTAACAACTAGTTTGGTGATCATGCGCTTTGCGTGAGCACCAGTGGTGGGTTCCTACCACTTCAGGCCAGTTCGGCTGAACCAGTACTAGTTTGGCAGCCTGGGTCACTAGAACCGGCAGCGACCCAGGCCTGCCATGCTCCCAAACTGGTTCTCTGAGCAGCACCATAGATGCTGCCATCTTGTTTTTTGCTTCTGCGCATGTGCAGAACAATTTTTATTGTACTGTACATGGGCGCACGGCACGCATCAAGCACATGCAGGTGTGAAGCCCCATGAGCAAACCAGCAGTAGTGACAGCTGGAACCCACCCCTGGTGTGTACGCATGCTATGTGTGCATGCCTAATGCGCTTGCACACCGCGTTCAAAATACAGCAATTTGAAGCTTAGCTGCTTACTTTCTAAGGCAGCCCAGGTAGGTAGAACAGCAGAGGCACAGAAATCAACTGTGCTATGCGAATCAGCTGTGCCAGAAAGAAGGAAATATAGGACATGATAGGGTAGGGGCAGGTGGGCAGGGCCAGCTGATCGTCGGAACTACCTGTTCACCCAAACAATCCGAACTGGCAGCAGCCCACCACTGGTTTTTTCCTTTTACCAAATAGTCAACAAAATCTTTGGCCTTAGCAAGAGGAATGCCAGTTATCTGTCTTCACCATCAACTGGATTGTGTTTCAAGGTCCAGGCTAGAAGAAGCTTTAATTATTGACTGGGCAATCCTAGGAGTTGAAGTCCACATATCTTCAAGTTGCCAAGATTGAGAAACACTTGTATAAAGAGCTTCGGGCTCTGAGACTCATTTTGATATTAAGTATAAAGGAAGTAGAACAATCTTTGGTGGCTGGAATTGCAAATCCAGAGTAAGGAAAGGGCATCAACTGCATAGGATTGATTAAAGTGAAAGGGAAGTCATGGCACACATGCCCCATTTAGGTATTTTCATGATGAGGTCTGACTCAAGTATTGGAGCATGATGTCATCATGCAATTGTCCCTTACCTTCTTGCAAATCCCCTTTAATTGTTCAGACTTTGCCTGTGAAAAGATGCTTGCAGAGTAAAATTGTGGTAGAATGGAATATTCATGGCTCTGTTGATGTCCCTCTCTTCTGTTTATTAGCTGACTTCCATTCTGGAGCTGGTGAAGAACATCCCCTGTGCAGCAACTAAGCGTAGCAATCTCAGAAGAGCTCTTTCTGAGTATGCAGCACAGTTTGACCCATGCCAATGTGCTCCATGCCCAAACAATGGCAAGGCAGTGCTGTCTGGAACAGAATGCTTGTGTGTGTGCCGGGCTGGGACTTACGGCGATAACTGTGAAATACGGACACCAGATTATCATTCAGGTATGTGAGTTAATAGAGTAAGAATGCAACTATTTCATTACCTAGAGCTTTCTTAACCTTTGAGATTTCGGCATGAAATGTGTCTCCAGGCTGCTTCAACTTTTTGTAAACCTGTTTCCCGCTCTCCCCTTCCTTGTAATTCCTCCTGCTCGTATATTAGCCCCAGGTAAATTAGCAAGGATGAAACCGAATGGAGATAATTAGGAATAAATAGGCTGGAACTATTTTCTTTTAAGCAAGCTAAAGAGAACAAACTCTCCTTTTCTTCAACAGGGAATGAACAGTTTGGCAAACATTAAGCTGCTTCAGAGTATGCATTTTCCTCCCTTGCATTAAGCAGTTAAATCCCCCTTTCTTTAACTATTTATCATCTTTCTTTCTTTCTTTCTTTCTTTCTTTCTTTCTTTCTTTCTTTCCTTCCTTCCTTCCTTCCTTCCTTCCTTCTTTCTTTCTTTCTTTCTTTCTTTCCTTCTTTCCACTGCCTTATAATGGAATATCCCCATCCACACAAACTATAAGGTAAAGATAAATGTTCCCCTTGCACATATGTGTTAGTAAATATAGAAAATATAGTAAGAGCAGTGCTAAAAGAATCAAGATAACGACTTAAGCTTTGATCTCATACTGTGCGTCATACTCATACTCGTACTCTGATCACTGCCCTCTTGATTTTTTTAAATCTTTCCAGAGAATGCAACTCCACTGTATGTTTCTACTCCAGACACAGAAATATCAATACCCCCCTGGTTTCCTGAAAATAAGACCTATCCTGAAAATAAGTCCTGCTATGTTTTATGTGTGTGCCTAATATAAGCCCTACCACCAAAATAAGCCCTACCTTAGAGCCTGGCCATCCAGCCACCCATTCCATCTTGTTGCTCACAGTGCTGCAGCCGTGGGGTAAGATGGGGGTAGAGCTGCCCCATGCACCGACTTACCTCGGGGGCCCCGCAGCCAGACCATCTTTGCCCCTGACACCTGCCTCATGGCAGCAGCACCAACAGCCATGAGCACCACGAGCCCATGTAGTCACCAGCCCACTTCTTTTGCTTGCTCACAGCTGCAACGGAGCAGGAGGCTAAGTGGCATGCTGGTGTGCCGCGGCTGGGAGATGAGGCAGGTGTCAGGGCATGGATGGCCTGGCTGTGGGGACCCTGAGGTAAGCTGGTCCAGAGCGCATGGGGCAGCTCCACCCCTACCGCGCCTTGTGGTCATGGCATCAGCACATGGCTTGACTTCCTGCTCCATTCCGTCTGCAAGCAAATAGAACCCCGTACATGGAGGAAAAAGACATCCCAAAGAAAATAAGCCCTAGTGGTTGTTTGGGGGGCCAAAAGAAAATAAGACCCGGTCTTATTTTTGGGGAAACACGGTAGGAAAGATGGCATCCCCCTTGATCTCTCAGAAAAGGGCACAAAAACGGGACATAGAGAAGAATTCTAAGCCTGTGTGAAAATGAGATAGAAAAAGCGAAACCTCTTTTGCAGGGAAGAAAACTTTCATGAATCCAGAGAGCAGATTTTAGCAACATATTTTATATTTTGCCTTATCTGAGGTAGCCCTGTTGGTGGCTTCAAGTGCAGTGATGATACGATTCGCTTCATCAAAGTGCTTTTGCGTCTCTCTCAGTGATGTCTTCTGCTCCATGTAGGGGAGGTGCCTTGCTTTGTTCCTTAGATGATGGGAGGAATGTTGCTCTTGAAGCCCCTTCAAAGTGCTTTGCTTGAAACATCACCACTTGCTCATTTTAGCCCCCGGGCAAATGCAAGACAAGGGCTGTGGCTGACATCGAGACAAGCATTGGAAAACAGAGCACAGATAACAAGGCATTCAACATGCTGGGAAACGCAAGGGAAGTTAAGCCAATGTAACTGAACAGAAGGCAGAAGTGGGCTATGGGTGAATGATCTAAGGATGAAGATTTGTAACTGCCTGTTTCCATCAATCCATCCTCATGAGATAATTTGTGTTTGCCTTGGACCAACAGAGATTTCTGACTGGCACACCTACCCACGGTCTAACAAACTCCTTCCTGTCAAAGAGTAGTTTGTACCCATGGATTTTTCAAGGCCCCCTGGCTAATCCATGTTAGCCAACAACTAGATAGGGTGGAGAGGATTTTCAGAGGGCCTAGCCCGTCTCGGATACAATTCCATGTTATCCAGCAAACACATTGATCCGACAATTGGTCATTTTCTGAAGCCGTATTTTTAATAACGTAATTTTTTTAATTAAAGCTTTTAAAAAGATAAAACCTAATACAAACTAATAGAAATTATATTGGGGTTTTTTTTGTATTATAAAGTGAAGAAGAGAAAAAGCAAGCAAGGGAAGAGAGAAACAAAAAGAGGAAGAAAAATACAAAAAGAAGGAAAAAAAATACAAAGCAGGGGCTTCTGATATCCTTCATAGCAGTTATACGTACAATTATACTTTGACCTCTGACTTTAAAGTTACAGCATTGAAAGTCAGAATTAGCCATGGGATGAATGAGACTGTTCCCAAGTCATTTTGTTAGGCTAATGGACTACTTAATCGAATGCACACTGTCTCTTCCTCTATTTCTCTACCTCATTTTGCAGAAAACCATCTGCACTGTTACTCTAGGGCCATTATGGAGAACCTATGGCACACATGCCCGAAGTGATACATGGAGCCATGTTTCCTAGCATGTGCAATGTCACCTGTTCCTATTCTGGATTTTTGGCACGCATGCACACGTGATGATCAGCTGGCTTTCGTGCATTCGGCAGTGCCGAAAACTGGAAGAGCTTGGTCTTCTGTTTTCCGGCACAAGCATGCGTGCTGGCCAGCTGATCATCGTGTGTGCATGCGTGCCAGTAACCGGAAGTCTAGCTGGCTGGCGTGCATGCACCTGCAGGAATCCGGAAGTGCATTTTCTTCCAGGTCATGTCCCAGATGTGGGCGTGGTCAGGCTCCCTTCTCGGCACTGAAAAGGTTCACCATCACTGCTCTAGGGATATGTCTAATGGGAGATTTCCAAACCTAATCTTGCTTTCGGACCACCAATTCCCTAGATATTATGAGAAGACTCTTAATCCAGATGTTTTGTGAATCCTTTTCTTGTATTCCAGTTGCGGTTGATGGTAATTGGAATTGCTGGGGTTCATGGAGTCCTTGTGATGGTTCGCATAAGAGGCGGAGAAGCCGCACCTGTAACAATCCCTCCCCCCAAAGTGGAGGGAAGCCATGTGAAGGTGAACAAGGGGAAGAGGAAGCATGCTATTTTTCCATATTTGTTGACAGGTAAGACTATAATAGTCATAGGGTTTTAGAAAAAGGCTGTAGCTTGTTCTTTGCAGATGCAATGTCTTGGATTTAATTCTTTGCAATTTCGGATAAATCTGAGAAAAGAACAGTACTTAGTCACTGCCAGTCAGTTCTTTTCCTTCACAGGGGAAAACAATTAAAGGAAGCTAAAAAGAAAAGCTATCAAAAGCTGTCTCTGAATTCAATTCCCATTCTTGTTACCAGCTCAAAGCAAAAAGCCTTGTAGCAACTCCAGAAATCTTTGATGAACTTCCAAGCCAGACTAGTCAACCAGTTACCCTCCAATGATCACAGGAATCCAGTGTTTTTCATTATAGCCATGCTGGTTAGGGAAATGCAGTTCATATGTGTTGCTTCCTCCTACTTTGGGCCCTTTTTTAAAAATTTGTTTTTTTATTTTTAAACATAAAAAACAACATAAAAAAATTCTCATCCATTACATACAGCATGTCGTTTGGTTACAAGTGTTTTTGCATCCATATTCTCAATTACATTTACAATCACAGATTTTTCATCTAATATAACTAGGTATCTCATTTTCATTGTACAGTGTATATTCAATTACAATTAATATATTTTTCCCAATAAACCTAATTCCCTTACATTCTTGATTGTCTGTTTAATAACAATATACCTTTATATAATCACATATCCCGATATGAAAAAAAATTACCAACCATTTATATTTGTATATCACTGTTTTCAATTATATATAGTCCCACCAATCAACTATCGAGTATGCTTATGTTCATTATTGTCCTTGTACATCATACATTCCAACAAAGATGTTATTCCTTCATTTTTCAACATTTTTCAACTATTCTAAATAGTCACTTCATATATATACCAATTTTAATTACTTTTTTAATAAGATTATTTATCAACAAAATATCTTTATAATATATACTTAAAGTTATATATTATATCATATATGATATAATGTACTACTTTGAGCACTTTTGAGGAAGATACCAAAATGTACTAAAATGTCTAGGTCAGCGGTGGCTCAGCAGCTAAGATGCTGAGCTTATTGATCAGAAAGGTTGGCAGTTCGGTGCCAAACTTTCTGGTACAAAATCCTAGTGCCACATAACGGAGTGATCTCCCATTACTTGTCCCAGCTTGTGCCAACCTAGCAGTTCGAAGGCACATAAAAAATGCAAGGAGAAAATAGGAACCATCTTTGGTGGGAAGGTAACAGTGTTCCATGTGGCTTCAGTGTTTAATCATGCCAACCACATGACCTTGGAGACATCTTCTTAAGCGCTGGCTCTTCGGCTTTGAAACAGAGATGAGCACTGCCCTCTAGAGTCGGGAACAACTAGCACATATGTGCAAGGGGAACCTTTACCTTTACCTTACCAAAATGTCTTGGCACATATCAATTTTACAGTGCATTGAGAGTTTTGACCCCTCTTTCTTCCTTTTATTGATCTACTCGTTCTTTCCTTCTCTGTCTTCTGAGACAGAACAGCCAGGATAATGATGTAAAAAGACTACTCTCTGTTCACTGCGAGGATCCTGTGATATGCAGGATTTCTTGATAACCATCTTAGATCCTGGAATGTCTCCCAGCAGAATTCACTGCTACTTTAGCTAAAATGTCATGTAGTTCAAAATAAAGTTAAATTGTTCATTGGCTGATTTTGAAAGACCCCACATAAGTCCAGAGTGCAGTAATTTAAGAGCAATGATTTACAGCAGTCTACAATGGTTACCTTTTTTCTGTCAGGAGTTCTGGGACAAGTATATGGGGGCTATATTGTGGAAGCATAAAAGGCTCAGTGGGCCACTTTCTGAGCCATTTGTCCACTCCTTTCTCTAATTTCTCCACTCCTTTCTCATTGTCATTTAGCACTATAGTTTGCCCCAAATCAGCAGTTAATTATGAAATGATGCTGTCACAGTGGGTCTAAGTATTTCTTCCACCCTCTGGTTTAGGTTGGCCTTTAATTCCACTTCCCACAACACCAAGATTGTTGTGGCCCACCAGTGGCCAGCAGAGCTGGTGGCAGACTCAGACAGTGAGAAGGTTGAGGAGGAACATAGGCCAGTCCTGGAGTCTGATGAGGGCTCTGATGAGGGCTCTGTGTCAGAGGCAGAGATAGGGCCAGGGCCGTCTGACATTTATCAGCTACTTTCGGAGTCGGAGATCAGTGGGACAGAAGAACAACTGGAGCCTGTCCTGATGTGCACATGCGCAGAGTTGCCAGAAGAACGGGACAGTTAAGGAACAAGGGCTGACTCTGGAGTAAAGGCACAGGTGGACGGTGAATGGCCCCTCTCAAAGGGAATAAAGAGTGAAAGGGGGGTGAAGTTTGCAGGAGACAATTAGTTCAATTAATTAGTGTGAAGATTTGTTCATGACTCTCAGCGACTCCTTGCCAATTATTTTCTTGTACAGCACTGCATTTGGAAGATATCAGTCTGGCAGTTGTCCAACCCTGATAAAGTCCGTGGTTGTAAATTCACCCTTAAAAGACTGTTTCCCGGGCCTTTGCTGGATGTGAATGAGAGAAATTCACATTAGCTTAATAAAAAGGGGTTTTGTCAGGACAAGGAGTCTGCTTTGTGATATTGTGAAGCCTAGGTCAGAACAAAGATAAGCTATACCTTTGCTTTTAATTGGCATAGAACTTCTCAGCATTCTAGGCAGATTCAGCAGATTCTTCCTACTTTGGGGCCCGAGCTATGCATGCCACACAGACAACTCCGTGCTCCCTAAATCACCTCTCTGCCTTGAAATGTCGCACAACATTGTGTCCAACAGTTGGTGCTGAAGCCAAACTAGGTGCAGAATGGAGGCCACCCTGTCTTTGGCTTCAGGCAAAGCCTATTATAGTTACCTGTTCTGACCCCACGGCCTGTGAATACACCAGAACAAAGGCTTGGCTCTTTGCCACTGTGCAATTACTGAGATAACGAATCCTTTGGCTGAGGGCCCAGATAACTCACATTCAATACAGTAGTTCTGCAGCAACTCAGATAATTCAAACGAAGCAACACAGATAATCCAAACGAACAGACATGGCTAGAATACACGGATAGATTTTATTAACCACTTATTCGAATGGTTGTTTCCTGCAAATGTCCCCTCCCAACGTCTCACCTATAATCTCTCTTGGGAGGGGCCAATCACCAACCGCCTGTGCTTAATCATCTTCTGTGAGTCTGCCTACACAGTTGCTGCTTCCGTTTCTCAGCCCTTCTCAATCTAGCATCAGGGACAAACTGCCATATTTCCTCTCCACTCCTCCATGCCTCAGGTGCCTCCTGGTGGCCAACCAGCCTCTCTGGTCCCTGCTTTGAGTCTGAACCCTGCCCAGGGTCCGCCACATCTTCCATGGCAGACTCATATGGTTCCTCGCTATCCGAGTCCAGCAGCAGCTCAACCAGATCCTGCTGGGCCACAACACTTACCTATGGTACTGGTCTCAAGAGTTTGCCTATCACCTGTCACCCAATACCTTAGTAGAAATCTAATAACTAAACATGGGTCTTTGCATATTCCTACCATAAACTGTCCCTCTCCTCCAGAATCTGAAAAGATGGCTGTCTAGTGATTTCTCATTCCATTGTTGTTGTTGTTTTCCTTTTAGGGGAGCTGTATGTGTAAATGATGATGAAGCAACAAGGGAGGGGGACATTGCAGTTGAGAGACCTGAATCAGGATGCCTCAAACCAGATCCACCAGAACATGGATTTATCAGGGTAGGTGTTTTATAACTTCTCAGCCAGCAACATCTGTGAAAGGCGAATCTGTTAAAATCAGCAAGATGGCAGATGGAGCATTGGGATGCTAACTCATCCTTTTTGAATATTCATGCGATGTTGATATACATATAGAAAGGGCAGATTGTTTAACATGATTCTCTGTCTGCCATCTTGCTGATTTTAACACTCCCCCTTGGACGTTCTTGTTCTCAGTTGTTGTTTTCTTATGTTTCTTAGACATACAGTAGATACTTATTAAAAAATCCAAAAGATTAAGCAAATGTTCTAGCAAGGGATTAAGTCTTAAACACATTCCCTGGAACATCTGGTGTGTAATCTGGAGATCTTCCTAGACTCATGAAAAGAACCATGTCAAAGTCATGTCAAAGTATTTTGTTGTGATATCAAGGAGGACCTTTGCACAAATACATACTGCACTGTTCCTAGATTAGAAGGCACTGTTTATAGTCATGTATTCATTAAAGGTAAAGGTAAAGGTTCCCCTCATACATACGTGCTAGTTGTTCCTGACTCTAGAGGTGCTCATCTCCGTTTCAAAGCTGAAGAGCCAGCGCTGTCTGAAGATGTCTCCGTGGTCATGTGGCCGGCATGACTAAATACCAAAGGTGCACGGAATGCTGTTACCTTCCCACCAAAGATGGTTCCTATTTTTCTACTTGCATTTTTACATGCTTTCGAATTGCTAGGTTGGCAGAAGCTGGGACAAGTAACGGGAGCTTACTCCATTATGCAACACTAGGGATTCAAACTGCCGACCTTTCTGATTGACAAATTCACCATCTTAGCCATTGAGCCATCACGTCCCTCTATGTACACTTCAGTAATTTCCCAATAGAACTATTGCAATACACTGTATATGGGCTGCCTTTGAAGACCATTTGGAAACTTCAACTGGTCCACAGTGCAGTAACAATTGCAGTATTGGATGCACCACAGGACAGCTATGTAACAACACTGCTATATGAGCTGCACTGACTCCCAGTGGGCTTCATGGTGCAATTCAAGGTGCAAGCTTTAAAGCCCTAAATGGCATAGGACCAGATTAGTGGTGGAATTGCCTATTTCCGATGGCTTCTGTCCATCCCATCAGAACTAGCAGGGTGAACTTTTTCCAAGTCTTCTTGGTAAATTAGTATCACCTGGTAGTTTCTAGAAATCATACATTATGGAACATTTATATGGCCTGACTGTTGGCTTTTCAGATGGCTATCATGATCCAGCTTTACCCCAAGCATTAGTATACAGTATATTAATGGATGTGGTGGTTCAGTGGCTAAGACACTGAACTTGTCGATCAGAAAGGTTGGCAGTTCAGTGGTTCAAATCCCTAGCATCATAAAACAGAGTGAGCTCCTGTTACTTGTCCCAGTTTCTGCCAACCTAGCAGTTCAAAAGCAGGTAAAAATGCAAGTACAAAAATAGGAACCATTTTTGGTGGGAAAGTAATAGCATTCCGTGTACCTTCAGCATTTAGTCATGCCGGCCACATGACCACGGAGACTTGTCTTTAGACAGCGCTGGCTCTTCGGCTTTGAAATGGAGATGAGCACTGCCCTCTAGAGTCAGGAATGACTAGCACATATGTGCGAGTGGAATCTTTACCGTTATCTTTTATATTAATGGAACTGGTTGTGTTTCATTTTGTTATTGTTATTGGCAACAAAATATTTTATAGTGACCTTGACATGATTTTTCTTCATTGATCTCATTGTGTATCAAGTTTGATTTTATGTTTACCACCCAAAGTTCCATTGGCTAGATAGAAGTCCATATAAATTTGTTAAATGAATGAAAATAGAACTTAATAGAACCATCATGTTCAAGCCACCTTCTCTTCCAGAGTTAGGCATTTGATTTAAAATGGCCTTGTTGCTGGAGTCCCTGTTAGCTATGATGCTATACTTGGGTTTACGTCACAGCCATTTTTGCTGTTTTAAGGAAAAGTACAAGATAATATTAAGATTCATTGTAACTTAAGTAATTATTTATTAAGCAACTATGATCAGAGGGATCAAATTCAGCCACAAAGCTCAGTGGAATAACCTTAGTCCAGCTATTCATTCTTTCAGTCTTACTGAATTTGAGAGTTGTTGTGGAGATATGACAATGCAAAAAACAAACAAACAACTAACTACAGATTTTAATAATTCTGAGACAACTTCTGCTAATGGGTAGAATAAAGTTTGTCTAAATAGTTTTGAATGGATGAACTGCTCAAACAAAGTTGCATGAAAAACTTGGATGCTTCTACTTGAATATAAGGAACTGTTTTTATTTCATAGCAAGTCTTTTTGCTCAGCATATGAAAAGTTTCTTCTGGTTAATTTCAGAATGAGAAGAACCATTATGACGTTGGGGAAAATGCTGAAATTATGTGCTTCAGTGGATACACTCTTACTGGATATCCATTCTTTCACTGCCAGCCTGATCAAACTTGGTTGCAACGTCCTGTCGAATGCCAATGTAAGAACCATTAAGAGATTTAAGCTACTAACAAGAGTAAGGCTATGCAAACATCCAATAGAGGTTTTCTGTGTATGAAGTCTTGCTTAGTCCAAGATCCAAGTTCATGTGAAAAAATTCAACATGAGGTTATGGAGATGTATCCAGAGCATTTGCATCATGACTAAGATAGCAACCAGTGTGAGCAAATCAACATGCCCACTCTATGTGTTCTAAGTGAGGAGAGGCACATAATATCATGTGCAAAATGCTGAAGCTGAACTGAGTACAGAAAGTCCAGATTTTGGAGAAGTTGGCCACTCTTAAAGTAGAACTGTGGAAAGGGATGGGGGAAGTTGCCTTGAAGTCTTACACATCATTGGTACTAATTATCAACAGTGTTGCCATAGATAGATCAGTGATTTGACTTAGTATGTCCATTGGAAGGGGCTATAGTTCAAAGATCTGCTTTGTGTGCAGGAAGTCCCAGGTTTACTCCTGGCATCTCCAGGTAAAGCTGAGAAGGACTATAGTTTTATTCCATGAGAGTTGTCACCAGTCAATATCAATAATTAGGGATAGGTGGACTAACATATGGACTTTGGTACACAGCTTCTTCTGTTCCTAATTTTATAAACAGAACTTCTATTCCGAAGAGAGCCAAATATACAAAGGATGTTATGTCAAATGTGTTGTTGCAAACAGTACATCCCTCCCTGAACTATTTAAGACTTGGCACATCTGCTTCATTGGCTTTTGTTAGGTAAGCTCCCCATTGGGAGAGCGAGTACGTTCAGCGAAGCATTGTGAGAGTTGCATTGGAGAACACACAAACCAGCATACAGAGACACTGCAGTTTAAATAGGCTTTTACTTTCGTGGAAATAGAGATATCAGAGTCCATCAAACAGTCCAAGTCATACATGGATAAGACAGTCAGTCATCAATGTCTTTCAGTTAAGGGATAATCCAAATAACATAGTCCAGTATCATATAATCAGTTCAGTACTCAGAGTTTGCTAGCAGTTGCAAAACTTACAATAGCTCATGGCACTTTCTAACAGCCAGCTTCCAAATCAGATCAGATCAGCCCAGCATCTAACAAACAGAGAGCTAACAGTCATTCTGGCTCCCTCTTATGGCTGATTGAGGAAAACAGCAACCAATCACATTTTACAGTATGATTTAAAGAAACAGGTATAGTATTGTTACATGATTTATATATTGCCAACCCAACTGTTAGATTATATTCCCAACAGCTTTCCTTGGTCATTTCTGCGTATGAGCAAGTAGGCCACTTTGTTTTCCCTGGAATCCTAGCAGAAATGTTATCTCTGTAGCCACATGGATATGATGAAGAAATGAGAGCTGAATTGAGCAGCTTTGCTCTTCCAATAGCTCAGTCCAGTGTTTCTCAACTTTGGCAACTTTATGATATGTGGACTTTAACTCCCAAAAATTTCCAGCTAGGCATGCTGAATTGGGAATTCTGGGAGTTGAAGTCCACATTTCTTCAGGTTGCCAGGGTTGAAAAACACTAGCTTAATCCAAAACTAGCCAACCACTTCATAGTCCAGTCCTTGTGATTAGTTCATGGTTCAGTTCAAACCCAGAAAATTGGTTTAACTGGATAATCTCGGTTAGATTAAAATGAATAAATATACTGTTTGAATCAGAGGTGGTATTCAGCAGGTTCTGACCAGTTGTGGAGAACTGGTAGCGGAAATTTCAAGTAGTTCAGAGAACCAGTAAATACCACCTCTGACTGGCCCCACCCCATCTATTCTCTGCCTCCCAAGTCCCAGCTGATCGGGAGGAAATGGGGATTTTGCAGTAACCTTCCCCTGGAGTGGGAATGGAATGGAGATTTTACAGTATCCTTTCCTGCCATGCCCACCAAGCCACACCCACAGAACCAGTAGTAAAAAAATTTGAATCCCACCACTGGTGTGAATTAGTGTTTCAGTTTTCAGATTGGAGTTTTAAATAGTAAATTGTTTACATTTTTGACATAAAGCCATTAAAATTATTGAACTCTGTATTTAATTTTCAGCTCTTCTCTCATAGAATGGTAATCTCATTTTCCTCCCTCTCTTCCTTTTTTCCTCAGTATCTGCATGTCGCAGACCGGCAGCCTCAGATGTTGTCTCCATTTCCCCTTTTAAAAGTGAATATAACATTGGGGAAACAATCCGCCTAAGTTGTGCACCAACCTTTACGTTAACTGGCCATTCAGAGTACACCTGTGTAAGTGGCCCATCCTGGCGTCCTGCTGTAGTGAGACTGCTTACCTGTGAGAAAGGTAAGTGAATCGTTTATGTGACAGAGAGATTCACCTGTTTAACGTGGGGTTTGGAGCAGTGGGTTCAAATTCTCACTCAGGCATGCCACTTGGTGTGATATCCCTTTCGTGGCTGTTGAATGAATACTGTATTTTTCAGAGTATTAGACGCACCCTTTTCCCTCAAAAAAGGGCTGAAAATCTAGATGTGTCTTATACGCTGAATGTAGCATTTTTTGCCTCCCCAAACCCCACCCCCTTCACCCAAATGGCCATGCATAGCCTTTAGGAGGCTTCCAGAATGCTCCTGGGGGCTGTGGAGGGCTGTTTTTTGCTCAATTTTGCTCCCCCTAGCCTCCAGAAGCACTCTATAAGCCCCCTAAAGGCTATGCATGCCCTTTTTTTGACAAAAAATGGACACATTTTTGAAAAAAAAAGAAGGCCTTTTTTGCTTGTTTTTGCCCGAGGTGTTCCATAATTATGCTGGAACATACACACACACACACACACACACACACACACACACACACACGTGTGTGTGTGTGTGTGTGTTCGTTCCAGCATAACTAAGGAACACCTCGAGTAATTTCAACCAAACGTTGAACAGATGACTTACTCTCTATAAATAAATACTGTGGGGATAAGACACCGCAAATACCCTTCATGGTGTGTGGTCTGTTAAGATACAGCCTGTTGTGCCTTAAAAGGTGTCTACTGTACTGCCATAAAATGGCTTCTATTGTACAGTGCAGTGGAGTTGCCATGGCAATGGCTTCATAGTACTCCACAAGGGAGCTCCCTCTGATAAGGGGGAAAATCCAACATTGGAAATTATGTTTGGTCCGGACATTTTACCCTATAAATAAATACCTGGGCAAAACCAAATTATCAACTAGTGATAACATAAAATACAAAGAAATATTGATAAATAAAGCAAAGTGATTATCCAAAAGAGATTTGAGGGGAATAAACTTCTCTTACAAACGCCTGTGAAACCTGAAAAGATTTAGTATAATATATATAGTATGCATACATCAAAACATAAATACCTTCAAGAGATTAAAAAAGTAACCAGCACACTTAATAAGCCTGAGGCATTTCTGGCTGTCTGTACTCAGGATGGCTCAGATGCTCTTCATTAGCTTGATTTTATACCCTACCATGCAAAACCTGGCTATCTTTTGAGTTATTTGAGGGCTGAGGATGGAAAGGAGAAATTGCTTATATTGATTGGTGAACCCTGCTTTGCTGTTCAGAAATGGAGTGATTAGAGCATTTTGGGGTTCTGTATAAAGGTGTCAATACAGAAGAACTTTCCACTCCAGAGCAATTGTATTTAGCAAATTTAATCTGAATTCAGGTGTCTATGTTAAATAATGCTTCGTTTTTTGCTCTGGCCACACCTACTTTGGGGGATGTCACCCATGGATGCTACTCAAAACTAAATATGAGCTTTGACTCCAAACAATTGTACATTGTGGTTTAACTCAATCCTGAAAAAGTCTCTCAAACCTTTATATGGTATATCTAATAGTATTCCTATGTGATAATGCTTCTTTTTTTTTGCATTCTTTATTCTCTTGCAGATGTTCATCTACATTCTCAAAGCAATTGCAAACCAGGAGAAAAGCAACTTGACTCCCAATGTGTGTGTATGGACCCTAGAGAAGACTGCAGGTAAATTATACAGAGAAAAGGGTTTCCCATGCCAGATGTTAAGACTTGTATCATCTTAAGAAAAAATGAAGTTCCTGCTCCAACCTGTATCCAACTCCAAGATACTTCCCTTAAGTTTTTCTTCTTAATGGATCTTAGCTAAGAGGAAGTTCTTTCTTGGGAGAGAACTCTAACATTGTATAAAATTATCCATTTTCATCCTGGTGTAGGCTTTCACAGCCATCATCAGTTAAGCCATGTTGGGCTTCAGGCAGTGGTGGGATCCAAATAATGTGACAACTGATTCTCTGCCCTAATGACCAGCTTGGTAGGCGGGGCTCGGTGATCATGTGATTGGGTGGGTGTCGCCAACTCAATGTCACTCACATTGATGGGCACTTTGCCTTAGCTGTTACAATGTAATCAGGGTTGATCGGAGAGGCAGTTTCTGTAAGTAGGGCAATAAAGATTAGGCTAGAAACAACACCAGAATGTTTCCTTCCGGCCTTCCTTACAAGATTAGCCCTGTAAAGTGGGGAAAAAACAAAATGAGATTTATTCCAACAACCAGTTCTTCGAACTGCTTAGAAAATTAACATCCGGAACTGTCTGAATTTCACTGGCTTCAGGACTTTGTGACCCTGATCTAAAAAACATATTTCCTGACATTTCACCAGCAACTGTGATTGACCTCTTCAGAAACTCACTGGGCTCCTGCCTTTATAGCCAGGTGTTCCAATTGGTCAACAATATATTGCTCAGTATCAGACCACTTTGCATCTGAAGATGCCAGCCACAGTTGCCATGGAAACCTCAGGAAATCTGTTTGCTAGGCCATAGTCACTAAATTCTGAAGCCCAACCCTGCCCATTATCCACTTGTCTCTGTCCTTTGCTGAGGAAGGGTCCACACTTCACACTGGATTCACATGGGCAGGATCCAGATGTTTCATGTATTCCCTTTGATAGGGGTTGATACATTTTCCCCATATCGTATGTTCTCAGGCTTCCTCTCTCTCCTCCAAGCTCTCTCATCTCACAAAATGCCACAATCGCATCCACTCCCCCCTCCTGAGAAGTTGCATATTGTTACACAACATCTTGCACAATGTCAACATGCCCTTATATTTGGTGATGCAGCTAGGATTGGAATGTACCGTATTTTTGGAGTATAAGACGCACCGGAGTATAAGATGCACCAAGGTTTTGAAGAGGCAAATTGAAAAAAACAAGTTTTTGCACTCTGCAGACCTCCCCAAAATGGCTTGTTTTTCACAAAAATGGGCCCATTTTTTTCCAAAAAAGGCAGGAGGCTTGTAAAGTGTTCCTGGGGGGTGCCCCCCCAAAGAATGAGCAAGAAATGGCCAATTTTTCTTAAAAACGGGCCCGTTTTTTGTCACAAAAAGGGCATGCATAGCCTTTAGGAGCTTTGCAGAGTGCTCGGGGGGGGGGGGCAAATTGAGCAAAAAACAGTCCTTTTTCACTCATTTCTGCCCTCCTCAGCCCCCAGGGGTCCTAATGGCTATGCATGGCCATTTTGGTGAAGGGGGTGGGGTTTCAGGAGGTAAAAAATGCTGTATTCAGTGTATAAGATGCACCCAGATTTTCAGCCTCTTTTTTGAGGGAAAAAGGTGAGTCTTATACTATGAAACATACAGTATATGTAAGTAAAACAGAGAAAGAGACTGGAGTTCACTTGTGAATATGTTGTTGCTAACCTATTTTATACCTTTTGTTTTGCCACCTTTTACAAATTTCTTCTCTAAACCGAATCTGGAAGTTAATGTCCATCTGATAATGAATAATGATAATCACTCCAGATTTTTTTTAAAATAATAACTTGGCTAACTTCCCAAACAGATGTTCCAAATGTGATAAACAATAATGAAAAATGCTTCTTTATTAATCGTTTGCTTCATCCCTCTCTTAATCTTATGTTTACTTTGGCTTTGCAATTTCGGTCATTTGGCAGACACTTTTCTGAAGATGTCTGTGTCCTAGATGCCACTTCTGAACAAGCACTTACAAAGCCCAGCTGTCCATATTTGGCTGAAAAATGCTTGGATCAGCACTCCTTCCATTTCTTGCATTCTGGCCCCTGCCGGAGTGGGACCGATGTGAATTGGGCTAAGGAAAGGCTCAGAATTGCCACGGACAGCATAAAGAGAGAAGCTTGTGGCTATGATACATGTTACGACTGGGAGCAGTGCTCAGGTACGCATGGATGCACTAAGTTGTTGTTGTTCCTGGACCACATTTATGAAATCAGATTAGTGGCAATTGATATGGTTAGGTAAAGGTTCCCCTCACACATACATGCTAGTCATTCCCGACTCTAGGGGGAGGTGCTCAACTCTGTTTCTAAGCCGAAAAGCCAGCGCTGTCTGAAGATATCTCTGTGGTCATGTGGCCGGCATGACTAAATGCCAAAGGCACACGGAATGCTGTTACCTTCCCACCAACTTGCATTTTCCCACTTCTTGCATACCTTCCCACTTCTACTTGCATTTTTACATGCTTTCGAACTGCTAGGTTGGCAGAAGCTGGGACAAGGAACGGGAGCTCACTCCATTACACATTGCTAGGGATTTGAACCACCGAACTGCTGACCTTTCTGATCAACAAGCTCAGCGTCTTAGCCACTGAGCCACCGTGTCCCCTTTGATATGGTTAGGCACCCATTTAGGCCTCAAAATAATTTCAGGAAGTGGTCCGACTTCATCTGGCAATAATTTAGAGATGGTCAAATTCAATCTGGGGTCAGAGCCTGGTAGAAATCCAAAGCTTTGACTTCCCATTGACTGTGGTGAAATCAAAATATTCCTTCTCTTTCTCTTCTAGCATAACCCAGTTACAAAAAATGGTTAGAGCCGCAATTTAACAAGATAAATGAATACAAACACAATAAACAGAATGCAATATCCTACCAGGATACTGGACAAAGGGATCACAGTTTAAGTGAAGAGAAGGGAAAAATTTACCAAAAGGGGTGGCAGGTTAGGGCAAAGGTTGGTTTGAAAGGGTAAGAAATTTGGAAGAGACCCAAAGGAGAAATGATTTCCCCCTCTTTCATTGTGTCTCTCCATCATGGTATTTTTCCCACTCTCAATATGGTCTAGATAAGGAGCATCTCCAATATTACTCCTGGATTGTCAAGATTTGTTAGTTTATTTTATTGTTATTGTACACCTCATGCAACAAAATTAAATGCCATATTCAGTGTACATTATAATTATAAAAATAAAACACAAACACACATCCTTCACATTCAATACAATTGAATTGAAAACCAATATTGTATTAATATTGCACTATACAGTAGAATTCAATATAGTTACTGCCCTAGGACGGTTCCACCACAAAACCGCGGTCGACTAAAGCGCGCTCGACGAAACCGCGTACCTGACGTCATCACAGCTGTGAGCGCTAAAGCTAAAATGAACCCCTAAACCTAAACCTAACCCCCCGAAACCTAACCCTAAACCTAACCCTAAACCTAACCCTAAACCTAACCCTAAACCTAACCCTAACCCTAAACCTAACCCTTAACCTAACGCTAAATCTAACGCTAACCCTTAACCTAACCCTAACCCTAACCCTAACGCTTAACCTAACCCTAAACCTAACCCTAACCCTTAACCTAACCCTAACCCTAACCCTAACCCTTACCTTAACTTGAATCGGCTTGCTTTCAAAGCGCTTTTTAAAGCGCCCTTTTTTCTCCACGGTCGCTGTTGTCGCGCTGCTGATGACGTCAGCGTCGCGCTTTAATCGGGCGCGCTTTAGTGGACCACGGTTTTGTCGTGCCACGCCCTAGGACAGATAGCTTTTCAGCCTATTTGTCCTTGCTTTTATTACCCTGTACCGTCTGCCAGATGGTAATAGTTCAAGAAAAAAAAAGAGTGCCCAGGATGAGATGGATCTTTAAGAATGTTTTGAACTTTATTTAGGCAGCGGGAGCTATAAAGCTCTTCCAAAGAGGGGAGAGGGCAACCAATGATCCTCTGGGCAATGATGTTAACCCTCTGGAGCACTGTCTTACCTGTCATTGTTCAATTGGCAAACCATACACAGATGCAGTAAGTTAGAATACTCTCTATGGTGCAGCGGTAGAAGGTCTCCAGCAGTTTTTCATTCAGTTGTTGTTTCCTGAGAAGTCTCAGGTAGTATATTCTCTGCTGGGCCTTTTTGACCAATGCTGCAAAGTGAGTGCCCCAGGTCAGGTTCTTTTTTATGATAACACCCAGAAACCTAAAACTGGCCACTTGCTCCACTAGGTCTCCATTGTTAAGCAAAGGCTGGATGTCTGATCTAGTCCACTATAAGCTCCTTGGTCTGATATTAAAGCATATTTGGTAGCTGAGATCCGGACCGTCACCACTCTCCTGGCCTTCCATAAAGCAACCAAGACCTGGCTGTTCCGGCAGGCCTGGGGCTGTTGATTAATTTCCAGCCCCACCTGATGGAATGAATGTTGTATTAATTTTTAACATTGTATTTTTAAATATTTTAAATGTTTTTACTTTGTTGTGAGCCGCCCAGAGTCCCAAAGGAGTGGGCGGCATACAAATTTTATTAAAGTTCAAATTATTAAAGAAAGCTGAACCAACTGATTTCTGGCTTAGCCACAAAGTAGAGCAAACTGGAAATATTCCAATTTACCTTTTGAGACGGAAGTGCTTGGAGGCAAGTGGTTTTTTTCCTCATTGGCGGGGAAATGTTTGTTAAAAAAATGTGTATAACAATCTATATTCCTTTCTCCCCAAAGAATTTTTCCCCACCCCTAAAAGGAAATGCAATGAAACTGCAAATTGAGATGCAGGAAAAAAAAGACCTAATTACCATAATAAGAATTCATGCACGAAAGCTCAACTGGTGACTTTGGATATACTGACAAGTACACTGTCCTTTCAAGATAGAAAAAAGACTAATGACCCAACAGGCAAGGTTATAGGCTATGAACAATTTTCATTTCTAACATTCCCAAGCAGCAGACACAATGTTCTGCAGATCAGACCATCAGGTTTTCAGGCTGGTCTGCAGCCAAAAAGGGATCATTTTTCCAATTCTTACAGGCATCCTTGGAAATCCCTTTTCTTTCCCACAAAACAACCATCCTGTACAAACTGCTACAACTGCCTCCAAGCACTTCCAACTAGCTGTATATACGAGTAGTCCTCAATTTACAATTGAAACCAGAATCTCTGTGGCTAAACAAGGCAGTTGTTAAGTGAATCACTCCTGATTTCACGACGCTATGGAACAATCTCCCCGTGGAGATCCGCACTCTCACCACCGTCCAGGCCTTCCGCACGGCCCTCAAGATCTGGCTATCCCGTCAGGCCTGGGGATAGGACTTTACTCTCTCCCCGCCCGAATGCTGAGTGAATGTTGTGCTTTTATTGTTAATTATTTTTTTACTCACATTTTCTTTTATGTCTTGTCTTGCACTCCCCCCCTCATTATTGTAAGCTGCCCTGAGTCCCCTCAGGGAAAAGGGCGGCCTATAAGTGTTCAATAAAACTCATTAAAAAAAACTTTTTTTTTGCCACGGTTGCTTAGAGAATCACTGCTGTTATTAAGTGAATTGTGTGGTCATTAAGTGAATTGGTTTCCCCTGTTGACTTTGCTTGTCAGAAGTCACCTGGGGAGGCTGCAAATAGCAGTCACCTGACTCCCCCCCCATTAAACAGGCTGATATTATTTTTACCATAATGTAAACATTGTGTTGATGGATTGATACAGCTCTGAATATCATGTGACTAGAACTAAAAGCCATTTTCTTTCTCTTATAGAGCCACATGGTAAATGTGTTTGCTTGCTGCCTAACCAGTGCCCACGTGGCGGGCAGCCCATTTCCTGCGTCCAAATGAGGACAAGAAAGATAACAGCAAACCTTTGCATGCTGGGAGCATTGAAGTGCTCCAATACGGACATTGTAATTTTACATGAAGGGAGCTGTCCAAACTAAAAGATGTCAGTTTTCCATTCCTGGACATCAATAGCATGAATGGCTGTTTTTTTGCTCTGGCCTTCCCAGATTGCTTTAATTCCAGCATCCGAGCATCTCGTTTCAGCCTTTCTTATTCGTGCCATCACCACACATGGGAAGTTCATGACAATTCCTCATGACAATTCCTCTTTTCTCCAACTGAGTAACTGAGCATGGATCACATGCACAGCATACAAAGAGTTAGCAGTGCTTTGATTCCACTGTTACAACCACCTTCTTGGCTCCTTTCATGGGATGGAATTCAGTTTCGAATAGCAAATGTCAGGAGTAAATGCCCAGTGTCCATTCCAATAATATGAGCTCTCTAAGATGGACCCTAAATTAAGAGGCGAGGTGGCGCAGTGGTTAGAGTGCTGTACTGCAGCCACATTTGCTGACTGTTATCTGCAGTTCAGCGGTTCAAATCTCACTGGCTCAGGGTTGACTCAGCCTTCCATCCTTCCGAGGTGGGTAAAATGAGGACCCAGACTGTGGGGGCAATACGCTGACTCTGTAAACCGCTTAGAGAGTGCTGAAAGCCCTATGAAGCGGTATATAAGTCTAACTAAAAATAAATAAATAAATAGCAGCTGTCCCTTCAACATGGCCGCGGCTTCTTCTTTCCATTCTGACAAGCATTTTTGCACTGCTTTAAAACTCCTCCTTATCTCTTGAGCCAGCCAGCAATTCCAATGCATTTTAAAAAAAGGTAACAGGCATTTTTCTGCTTCCTTTCTGGTTTTTCCCACACCCCACCTGTTCTGTGGCCAGAAAGTCAAACAGTTCAAAAACAAACACAGTTCTCTTAGATCAGCTAAGGTGTGACAGTGGCATCTGAAGACCTGCATTCCAACAAATTCAATCCCTTCAATCCACCATTTTTATTTATTTTTTTATCTGAAAGGAGAGGTGGAAAGCCCTTGACAAGCCAACAACCACTGATCTAAAATAGATTTCCCTCAACTATGTGTCCTCCAGATGTATAGAAAAAGCAAGTTCCTGAATTCCTTACCAACTTCAACATCAGTACAGATAATATTAGGGCAGATGGCCCAATGCTGTGGCTGCTAATTTCTCTTCCTTACCAGGATACTTCTCGATTGTATACTATTATGTTGGTAACAAGAATTATTGGTAGTTGTAGTACAGTCAGGGTTGATAGACTGCTCTTTAGAAGGCCAGATACTGAAGATGAAACTCAAATACTTTGGCCACCCAATGAGAAGGAAGGACTCACTGGAGAAGAGCCTAATGCTGGGAAAGATTGAGGGCAAAAGATGAAGGGGACGACTGGCTGGCTGGAGTCACCGAAGCAGTCAGTGTGAGCTTAAATGGACTCCAGAGAATGGCAGAGGAAAGGAAGGCCTGGAGGAATGGTGTCCATGGGGTCGCAACGGATCGGACACAACTTTGCAACTAACAAGTACTGATGCACCTGCAAACTGCAAGCTTTCTCTGGCTTGAATTATCCTAATGTCTAATTTGAGGGAAGTTCTTAAATATCATGTTGGGAAATAATATTTTAATAAGACACAAATTTACTTTGAAATCACTGAGCTCAGTGAAACCTATTCTTTACTAAGCACATATACAATTGCAACCAAACTCTGTTATTTTTTAAAAAGGTCATAAATAAGTTGTTATTTAACTCCTATGCGCAGGACAATCTATAGACTTTATTCTGAACAAAAAAAATTCGGCTCGATAATAATTACTCAGCATTAATCCACTGTAACCTTGGAACTGGCTTGGCTTAAATTTCCCAACTTTTTATTCTGTTAACACTTAACCAATACAAATAAATGGCTGCTGCAAACAGCCAACCACTTTTATTGTTTTTATGAGTCATTTCTTCAAAATAAGCATTGATATTTATTAAGAGTGGCATGTTTTATTGGAAGTGAAAGTGATCTATGCCCACAGTACTATTTCCATTGCTTTATTATGAGCTAGCCTTCCTATGAATGTTTTTAATCCAATAGGGTAAGTCTCACTTCTTTTACAATAATTTCTTATTATATGGGGCTATTTTGTGCACTATTGTATTTTAAAATCATTTTTAAAAGAATTGCTTTCCTGGATCAGCCCACCCTTTTGTCTCTAGGTATGTAGCAATCTAAGAGTGACCTTTGATATATTTCTAGGGTGCATCCAAGTGTGGTGTAACCCTAATCTTTTCCTTTTTTTTAATCCCAGCATTTTAATTTCTGTCCCTTAAAGGAAGAGTTTCTATTTCACTGTCATTTACTGTATAGGCAATCCTTGTTTAACAACCCTAAATGAGACCAGCAAATCCATTACTAAGTGAGGTGATTGTTAAATGAAATATCACCTGATTGCCATGCTTAGAGAATCACCTCCAGTTATTTAGTGAGTTATTACCATGTTTTCCTGAAAATAAGACAGGGTCTTATTTTCTTTGACACCCCCCCCCCAAAAAATAAGCACTTGGCCTTATTTTCAGGGAGGTCTTATTATTTATGAGGTTCAGGAGGTGGTGAGTGTGGTCACCTCATGGCTGCTGCTGTGTTGCAATATTTTCAGGGAGGACTTATTTTCATGGGAGGGCTTATTTTAGCCCATGTACTCAAAAGCCCGATTGGGCTTATTATTTGGAGAAGTCTTATTTTCAGGGAAACAGGTTACGCACTGTGATTTGCAATCTCCTAATATCTTCTTCATGGGTTTTGCTTATCAGCAGTTAGCTGGAAAGATTGCAAATGGAAATCAGATGATTGGGGAATCCTAAATGCAAAATAGTTCCCAAGTGCCTGAATCATGATCGTGTGATTGCAGAGATGTTGCAAGGGTACTAACTGCAAGGACTGGTTGCAAGTCACTTTTTTTCCAGCACCATTGTAACTCTGAATGGTCATTAAATGAATGGTTGTTAAGGAAGGACTACCTGTACTAGTAAACTCTGGTAGGGAGTACCAATAGAAAAGACAAAAACATGATATTAGCACGCCTGGGAAAACCCTGAGATTTTCAAATATATGTCTGTGGGTAATGCAATATATGTATTTTCTTCCATCGAAAGAAGTGACACTTGGTCGTGAATGAAATGGTTGGAAAACGTACTTTTGTTTCAAAAATCAGGATGCAACATTTAATTGCAGATTTTATTAGTAATAGCTATAATTCAGTGTAATAATTATGCCTTTTAAAATTATGAATGGCTAAGAGCTACCCATTTTGGCTCTTACTGGAACTCCCATGAATGGAGCTATCCTTTTGATTTAAGCTGCCTCCAGCATATAATTTGTCTATTTTTATTGCTGCTGCTGTTCTTTAATGTGTCTTGAGCTTCATTTGGAGGTCAAACATACATTTTCATTGCTTATAACATTGATTTTGGTAGTATTTTGATCCTGCTGAGTATCCATATACTCTGAGAAGCCAAACTCCATGTTCAGAGGTAACAGAAACATGTAGAAGAAGCCGGCTTATTCTGTGACGCCTGTTCTTCCGAAGACAAAATCTATATCCCTTACACAGCATCACTGTTTTATCTCATTCTGTTCTGTCATAAAGTGTCAAGATTTATGTTTACTGTCTGGTTTATTAAAAGATGGGAGGTTTTAGCTGCATGTCAAGCTACACACTGGGTAACGTATAGTCAGGACAGAATGTCAGCTATAAACGTATTGTTCTAGAAAAGGTGTATGTTCTAGTACAATTAACGTATCTAGCTATTCATGGAATGGTAGAACTGAATGCTTTCTGAAGTATTTATGCAACTGGGTAAACACAAGCTAGATACACATATTGTATATAGAAACACAGGTGCACTTATTTCACCTCCATATACCATCCTGGCATATCATTTAAGACAAATATTGGCAGATTGGAACATATCCAAAGGAGGCTAGCAGAATAATCGAAAGTTGGAATGAAGCCCTGCAAGAAATGATTGAATGCTTTCGATATACAGTATTTAACCTGGGAATAAAATCATGAAAAGATAAGGTGATTGTTATGTTCCAGCATTTGAAAAGCTGCCATACAGTAGATAAGACAGAATTGTTTTCAACTGTGCCAGGAAACAAAATTAAAACATAAAATATGCTTTAATTAGAGATTAAAATTTCAATGAAACATTAGGAGAGACATGGAAACAACTTGGAAGTCTCAAACAGTGGTGGGATCTTCTTTATTAGAGATGCCACCTAATGAAAGGAAAGACTCACTGGAGAAGAGCCTAATGTTGGGAAAGATTGAGGGCAAAAGAAGAATGGGATGACAGAGAATGAAGTGGCTGGATGGAGTCACCAAAGCAGTAGGCGTGAGCTTAAATGGGCTCCAGAGGATGGTAGAGGACAGGAAGGCCTAGAGGAACGTTGCCATGGGTCGGACACGACTTCGCAACTAACAACAACAACAACAACAACAACAACAACAGATATAGTCTTGTCTGTTGACTCATTGGTGGGAAGCTGTAAGGAAGTTGGGATGGAACTGAACACAGAGATAATATATGTAGCTTTTGCTTATGTGATCCTGCCAAGTTGAGAAAGGCTTAAAGGAATCAAAGCTAGGATCTTGGACCACATCTCGTACCCATGAATTTAATTTTGATTCCAGATATGAATTGTAACCAACAACTCAGAGATGTTTGCAGTGAGAAAAAGTCAAGATGACAATTACAATAAGTACACATAAAAAATGGGCACAGCTTGGACTGCACCTTTGCAGATGTCATTTGACCTTATCATTACATGGATACTTCTGTGGGATCTACAATTAAATGTTGCCCTGTGAAATCTTCTCTTTCCGGTTTAAAAAATGAACAGTCTTGACAATGAGACATTCTGAACTTTTTGCTATTTACATTTCTTTCTACAGTGCCCTTTTCCCTGCTATTCTATTTTCATTTCTCATTCAGGCAACCATCTTGTTGTTAAGACCTGCCAATGAATGTATTTATTGATCAGACTTTTATCTCAACTTTATTACTTTAGTAAGTCACTCAAAGAGCAGAGAACATACTTAATATTCCTCCCTCTTCCTGTTTTTCCACAACAAAACCCTATAGGTGGATTGGACTGAGAGAAAATGACTGGCCAAAGTCACTAAACTCCAGTCTCCCGGTTTCTAGGCCAGCATCTTAAACACTAGACCAAACTGGATTCTTTGAGGTTGTAAAATAGCAATAGCAATAGCAGTTAGACTTATATACCGCTTCATAGGGCTTTCAGCCCTCTCTAAGCGGTTTACAGAGTCAGCATATTGCCCCCAACAATCCGGGTCCTCATTTTACCCACCTCGGAAGGATGGAAGGCTGAGTCAATCATGAGCCGGTGAGATTTGAACAGCCGAACTGCAGAACTGCAGTCAGCTGAAGTAGCCTGCAGTGCTGCATTTAACCACTGTGCCAGCTTGGCTCTAAAACTGACATGATCTATCCAAAATCAGAAAGATAAGATTATTCATTTGTGCAGCTTAAGATGTATGAATATCCACTTCTATAATTCTCCCATCAGCCACGTTTATTGTGGAATTCTGGGATTTGAATTCCACATGTCTTAAAGCTGCCAAGGTGGGGAAATTAGATATTCTGTAAATGAGCTGCCAGTCATGTAATAAAAACATCACTTTAATAAATTGTTCCCTTACTGCAATTAACTTCATCTCTCCCGTTTCATGTGCTCTTGAATAGTTTTTACAATTTTTAATGATTGTTTTTATATGTGCTTATTGGTTTTCTTTTTAATTAAGTGCTGCCTGCTGCCTAGAGTCACTCTTTTTTAGATGGTGGCTATGCAAATATGATAATTAATAATAAAAATATTATTATTATAGAAATGAAGTCCAGATATTTAATGGCATACAATTATTTTCAAATCCATAATGTGAAGTGTGATTGATTTGGGATCTTTATATATTGTTGTAAATTATTATAATGTAATATATTATATATTTCTAAGGACACATCCTTTGTAGCTTGATATTTTTTAGCCATGAAAAGAGACATCTTCATATGTGTTATCCTTCTGAGCCTTGTAGTTGAAAAAAGTTTTGGATGTTTCTGTGATCATTATCCATGGAGTTCTTGGTCCACATGTTCAAAAACTTGCAATTTTGGGACACAAAGCCGAACCAGGTTGGTACAAAAACAAGGAGATTTTTTTCCCCTGTAAAAATAGGAGCCATCATTTCCACTTGCTTAAGAAGACATTTAAACTTGTGTTCTAAGGATATTATAGACAAACATATAAATGTTCTTGTTTTCCCATGATAACCAAAGGAAGAGGAAGTAGGGGGAAATGTTGGAAGATATTGAAAAGTGTTCCAATATCTAAGGGGTGGTGTGTTTGTGTGTGTGTGTGTGTGTATGTCAACCTTTTCTCTAAAGTACCTAAAGGAGAACAAGAAGCAATGGATAGAAACTAATCAAGAAGAGAACCAACCTAGACAAAGGGGAAAAATCCTGACAGAACAGGAAATTCATCAGTGGAACAGCTTGCCTCTAGAAATTATGGGAAATTGTGGAGGTTTTTAAGAACTGATTGGACAGTCGTTTGTCTGAGATAGTATAGGGCCGTGATGGGACACGGAGCCATTTCTTAGGGCAGGCGAGGCATTGCCCTGTCAGCTCCAGCGCGCATGTGCACGCTGGCCAGCTGGTTTTGGCCTTCATTTTGACTGTTTTTCTACCTCCGGAGGCTTTCCTGAAGCCTCTGGAGGGCAAAAAACAACCCAAAGCACAAACCCGAAGTTCGGGAACAAACTTTGGGTTTGCATGTTTGGCCGGAGGCTTCAGGACAGGGTCTAGGACTTTTTGTCTCCTAGTCTTGGTTGCCCTTGATTCTCCACAGCTGTTTCTTCTGAGGAGGTGGAAGGAAGGAATTCTTTAGAGGATGAGAAAGGACAATTAATATAAATGCAATGGAAGGAGAGAGGCTTAAAAGATTTTGCCAAAATGCCTTCCTCCCCCGCTCCCCCCCATATTGCCTCCTCCCCCCCGTCAATACAGGGCTCCCCCCTCCCATCAATACAGGGCTCGGTGCTCCTTCTTCACAGCCCACAGCTGTGGGTGCCTGCAAAGCCAGGCTGGAAAGGAGGAGAAAAGAGTGGGGACTCTCCAAGGGTGAGCAAATAAAAAGACATGCCGAAACATCTGCAGCTGCTGTGGCTGCCAAACAGGATGCCCCCATCTCTTTGCTCCCTGGCTTGGTTGAGGTTCCCCAATCTCTCTCCCCCCTCTCTCTCTTTCTCTTTCTCTCTCTCTCTCTCCACCCCCCATCCCCACCCCACCAATGGCTCAGCATGAAGAACTGGGAGGAACTGTGCAGAGGAAAAGGAGGAGGAAGGAAAGGATGGGTGAAATGGGGGAGAAAGAGAAACAGAGAAAAAAAGAAATGCAACAGAGAAGATACTGAGCCCCGGTGGGCTTGCTTTTAAGAAAATGATTTGGGGGCTTGGACTTGGTGGTGGAGCAGAGCGGGGATGAGAAGGAAGGTTCAATAGATCCAAGGATTAAATGAAACAGCAGAGAGAGTTGTGGGTGGTGGTGGTGGTGGTGGTGGTGGTGGTAGAGGACGTCAATTCCCGTAGGCTGTGGGTCACAGTGTTTGCGCATGGAAGGCAGGAAAGCGCCCAGCTCTCAGCTGGTTGAGCTTCTACTTTTCCTCCTCTATGTTTTTCCTGGCTTTGGGGAGGGAGTCGTTAGGTTCTCATGTGTCCCCCACCCCCAATCGCCTGCCCAACAAAGAGAAGTTCTGAAAGTGCCAGCAAAGGTGGCGAGGAGAGTAAAGGAAGATCCTATGTTAGAAGATCCCAAATGAAGTTAGAAAGGCTGGGTCCCAAACTGGGACTTAAAGGCTTAACTGGAATGGGGGGAATAGGGGGTAGCTCTTCACCAAGGACCCCCTCTCCTTTCCCCTCCTGGGATCGCCCCCTTTCCCCCAAAAAGCAGAGAGGCTCAGTATTTAGTCGGAGCATCTCCCAAATTCCCCCATTGTGTGTCACTCTTTCTCTGCCCCCCTCTCTTTCTCCCCCATTTCTCCCCCCACTTTCCTTTCTCCTCCTTTTCCTCTGCACGGTTCCTCCTAGTTCTTCATGCTGAGCCATGGTGGGGGGGCAGAGAGACAGAGAGAGATGGATTGTGGGGAGCAAAGAAATGGGGGCGTCCCATTTTGAGAAGCCTCCCATCACAAAACAGCTCTGAGAATGGGAAAGTCCTCCCTTCGCAAAACAGGGGTGAGAAGGGGAAAAAGGAGGTCCCCCCCCCTCTCAATGCTGTTTTGAGATGCAAGGCTTTTCCTCCCCCTTTGGGATGTGAGGCCAAAAGGGGGGACATTGTGCGCGCATCCGTAGGGTGAGCACAGGGGTGGGGGTCATGCGCGTATGCACGGGGGATGTGGAGGGGGTGGGTTGTGTGAGAGAAGCATTGCATTATGGGTGTGGGCACGCCAGCATGCACGCCAGTGCACATGTGCGTGCTTTCGGCACTCGAGGAGGTTAGCCATAACTGCTATAGGGTCTTCTGCTTGAGCAGGTGTTGGACAAAAGACATCTAAGGTCCTTTCCAACCAGTATTCTCTTCTGTTAAAGGAAAGGCTTATATTAATCAAAACCTGAGCCAATGCTTGGTTTGAGATCTTCCAAACTCACTTTTCTGCCTCTCTTCCTTTTGAGAGAGCAGTAGGAATAGATAGCATGAAGCTCTTCGTGTGATAAGATTCCTCTCTGGTTTGGGATCCATCCTCACAACAATGAGCTTTTATACCTACATGTGGCTATTTGCCATGCCTGCCAAAATCCATAGCTAACCCTTGTGATGCTTGCTAAATGCTAAATGGATGACTAGATGGAGTACATCTCTGCAGCACAGACAAAAGTAGGAATTCAGGGGCATCTCCCCATCCTCATTTTCTTTCATTGTCATAAGATTTGGGATGAACGTACAATATCTTCATCTTGCAGGGCAATAGTGCAAGATGATTATTATAATAAGAATTTTTGTGACCAACTGTGCCAATGGGCTGAATCTCGGGCTTGTAACCAGCAAGCATGTCCCATCAACTGCCAACTTGGTGACTGGGAAGAGTGGTCAGAGTGTGACCCATGTGTTAAAAAACAGGTAATTTGAGCATGAGATGTACAGGGGTGAGAAACTTTTAGCAGGCAGTTCTCTGCCCAGTTGCTGGGTGGGCATGGACATGGTGGGTGTGGCCTTGTCAGCCTCCTGCACCACAGCACTGGTGTGTGTGTGTGTGTGTGTGTGTGTGTGTGTGTGTGTGTGTGTGTTTCCCCTCTCCAGGCTCCAGAGGCTTTCGTTGAGTCTTTGGAAGGGCGAAAACGGCCTCCCCAGGCTCCAGAGGCACTGGAGGCCAGAAATGGGCCCATTTCTGGAGTTCTGGGGGGGCAGTTTTTTGCACTCCCCAAGCCTCTGCGTACACCCTGCACTTATCTGCATCTAAAACAGGCCACATGGGGACCCCTGGGAGGAGTGGGGTGGACGGGGCCAGCCAGGAGTGGGATTTGAGGGTTCTCCAAACTGCACAGAATCTAAGCCAGAGGTTGTCCCGAACCTCTGTGACCTCGCAGCAGGCCACCCCTGAATGAGAAGGAGCATAGTTGCCTTTGTTTTCAGCATGAATTCAGAAATATGGATGCAGAGGGACCATAGTTTTTTAAGATACACAAAACTCCAAGTCCTAGTTCTATCTCCTGCATCAAGTACCAGGTTCTACCTTTGTATGACCTGCTAGCAGAAAAAAAAAAGTCTCTCTGCAGCTGAAATTTTAGATGAGGTAAGCAACTGTGAAACCCCCATTAAGAAAATTTGTTCTTCTTGTTTGCTTCCCATGCATCGATTTCGCCTTTTAGTTCCGTGTCAAGTCTCTTCTACAACCATCTCAATTTGGAGGTCAGGATTCTTGTGGGCCAATGGTGGATGACCGGCCCTGTTTTCCAGAAAAATTATGCAACGTAGAGGAAGTGAACTGTGGAAATAAGTTTCAATGTGATAACGGTAATCCCTGTTTGATTATCTTTATGGTCAACTACAATGAACATTCAATTTAACCAGGGGAGCCTGAGGGGAGGAAGTAAAAAGTAAAAGCAACAAAAGAAAAAAACACCAAGATGATGGTCTCAACCATGCAGTTGAAACGCCATTCTCTTTTACTGGTGGGAAGGATTGTGTTGTTGTGGCTGCCACTATCTTGGCTCTTCTGGATTTAACGGATTTTGGTTAGCTGATTTAAGACACATTAGGAATAACACTTAGACTTATATATCACTTCACAGTGCTTTGCAGCCAGAGGTGGGTTCCTACCAGTTCGCACCAGTTTGGTAGAACCGGTTCGTCAAATCTACTGAACCGGTTAGAAGAGGTTCCACCAGTGGACCCAGAAAGCAGGCCACACCTATAGAAGGGGTTCCAAAATTTTTTGAAACCTACCACTGACACACACAGACTCACACAGAGAAAGAGAAAGAAAGAAAGAAAGAAAGAAAGAAAGAAAGAAAGAAAGAAAGAAAGAAAGAAAGAAAGAAAGAAAGAAAGAAAAAAGAAAGAAAAGTGAGAGAGAGATGAAAGAAAAAAAGGAAAAAGAGACAGAGAGACAAAAGGAAGGAGAGAGAGAGAGAGAGGGAGAGAGAGAGAGAAAGAAAACACATGGCCGGCAAGCCACTCCCACCAGGTCACATGGCCAGCAAGCCACTCCCACAAAGGAGGCCACACCCACAGAGTAGGTTCGAAATTTTTTTGAAACCCACCACTGTTTGCAGCCCTCTCTAAGTGGTTTACAGAGTCAACATATTGCCCCCCAGCAATCTGGGTCCTCATTTTACCCACCTTGGAAGGATGGAAGGCTGAGTCAACCTTGAGCCTGGTGAGATTCAAACTGCCAAATTGCAGGCAGCCGACAGTCAGCAGAAGTATCCTGCAGTACTGCATTCTAACTACTGCACCACCATGGCTCTCAGACAAATATGAAAATATGTATCATGCATAAAATATATATCCATAATATATGCTAAGTCCCATTCCCATTTCACACAAGCTTAAAATATGTAAAACGAATAAAATAAATATGTATAATACCCAGGGATGGGTTTCAGAATTTTTTACTACCAGTTTGGTGGGCATGGGTAGGTGGGGGAGGATGTGGCTGAGTGGACGTGGCCAACTTGACATCACTCACATACATGCCCACTCAGTCACATCCCCCCCCCATCCACGCCCACCAAACTGATGAAAGTTTCTGTTTTGCCAGTTGGGAGGCTGACAAAGAAGCTTCGCTTTCCACACCGCCACTGCTTCTACAGCACCAAATGGTCCGTGCCCCCCCCCCTTACACATGACCCAGGCTTCCAAACCACTACCAGTTTGGCTGAAGCAGTCTGAACTTGTAGGAACCCACCTCTGATAACATCCTATTCATTTTTAATGGAAATTATTCTTAAATGGGCATCCCTTTCCCTATAATAGTCCATTAAAAGAAAGTTTTCCTGTTAACCATTCTTTAAATTCTGAACTTGAAACTAATAAAATATGGTTCCAACCTCAGGATGTTGATATACAATTCCTCTTAGGTGTTATCAAAAGCAGTTACATGTTTTCCCCAAGCAACCCAAAGGACTCATTTACCAACTTGTCCTTTCTGTGCTCATTTAGATTTACAATATATATATATATACATATACATATATACATATATACATATATATATACACACACACACACACACACACACACACACACACACACACACACACACACACACACACACACACACACACACACACACATATATATATATATATATATATATATATATATATATATATATATATATATATATATATATATATATATATATATATTATCTCACCTTTATTATTACTTAAGGCAATAAACAAATCGAATATTCCTTCCTCCTTCTATTTTCCCCATAATAACAACCCCATGTAGTTGGACCAACTGGTCCAATGTTACCCAGCCAACTTTAATGCATAATTTTCTAGCCTGATGCCCTAACCACTACAGCAAATTGGCTCCTTCCCCATTTACCTGGGGCAATGGTGTTTCCTAATAATGTTTATAATGCTCTCCTTTCCTGTTTTCCAAAGCCAGCAGTTTTTGAATTCCAGTTTTGGGGCGATTATGAGTTATGACTGCCATATCCGAGTTCCAAAATTTGTGTCATCCACTAGACCAGGGGTCAGCAACCTTAAACACTCAAAGAGCCACAAAGGTCCTAACCGGAAGTCCCTCATTCAATTCTGGAGCAGACCAGAAGTCCAATTTCCTCACCATAGAGTCTCCTCCTTGCATCTTTTTTCCTCTTCCTGTCCTAACCAAAAGCCCTATCAATTGTGGAACTGACTGGAAAACCCGCCCATTGCCATTGAGTCTCTTCCTGGCACGCCCTGATTCCCTCCCCCCCCAACTAGAAGTTTCTCTCAAAATTGTTGTGCTGACTGGCGACAGGGAGCCGCAGCAGAGAGATGAAAGAGCCACATGTGGCTCCAGAGCTGCAGGTTGCTGACCCTTGCACTAGACAGCACCAAAGAGCCAATGTCTTCTGCCTCTTTGCTGCCATCTAGTGGTCTCCTGACCCAGCTAAGGCAATGCTACCTTAAGATTAAGGTGGGGAACTCACCATACCTGCCTACTTTGAGGAATGCCATAAAGTCAATGTTAGATTCTGTGTCTGAAACTAACAAAGCCACCTTGATTTTTCCAAAACAGGACGCTGTATTGCCAGGAAGCTAGAATGTAATGGAGAAAATGACTGTGGAGACAATTCAGATGAACAAAATTGTAGGAGAATAAAAGCTTTCTGCACGTCGCCATATCAAAGCATACCCAGCGTGCACCTCATGGGCTTTGGGTAATATACATGAAGAGCTCTTCTCATCATTGAAACAATGACATCTAGTAGTCCCCGAGCTAGCAGAAAACTGTCCCACCCTTACATGCTTCTCCCATTGTTCATCTTTATATAACAATATTGCTAGATGGTGGTGTTTTTAATTTAAAGGGTTAAAGATATATTATGGAGTGATGGATTTCCTGGATAAGCAAATTCTTGCCTGAATCATCAGTAAGGTGGTAACGACAAGGGAACCCATAGAAAATTATGGTACCATTTATCAAGATGATGGCAGTGATTACAACTGATGCACATCAAAAGGGTGTGGGGCAGTGGTGGGTTCCTGCTGGTCCTGACCGGTACAGCCATGCCGGCAGTGGCCTGGAGCAGCTGAGAGTCTACTGGTACGGTGGCTCATTTGGCACACCCGCCCATGCTCTATAGCTGTATTTAATGCCAAAAGGCACAATGCACATGCGCGCACAGCCTGCAGAGCCGGCACGCACTCTGACAAGCAGCTGGGTGTTGCAGGGGCGGTGGATGGGTGCATGCATGTGCAGCACACATCAGGCTCATGCATGGACAGACCATGATCAGCCTATTAGTAGCGACGGTAAGAGGAACCCACCACTGGTGTGGGGCACTGGTTGCTTGGCTGCAGCCATCACCTTGACTCTCTCAATCCCTCCAGAATGTTCTCTTCCCTGCCAGTCTGAACTTTGTAAGTCCAAATAAACCTAGATACTAGAAGTGTTTCAGAATACCTGCTTTCTATTCATTTTAAGAAAATAAAATGTACTTTGTAAATTTGATAGGCTAGGTAGCTGGGTGCCTATTATGGGAACTGTCTGGGAGCACATGTGGGCTTCTTTCTTTCTTTCTTTCTTTCTTTCTTTCTTTCTTTCTTTCTTTCTTTCTTTCTTTCTTTCTTTCTTTCTCCATCCAATTTATATGGATGCCTCTCTCAACTATATACCCTGGGTGATGAACTGAATTAAAATAATAAAAATAATAATTATTATAAACATTACAAAAATTAGAGTGCAAAGCAGCTGAACAAAATAAAACCCAGATCAGTAACACAGCCAAGAAGCAATAGCCCTACACACACTCAGGGCCAGGGCCAGGCACAGAACTACATTTTAGGGCCTTACAAAAAGCCATCGTCAGGATCATTCTGATCTCTGAAGGGGGAACATTCTACAAAGTGGACCAGTGGTGGGTTTCTATTATTTTTACTACCGGTTCGCTCATAGACGCATGCACGCAATGCTTCTGCGCATGTGCCGAAGGGTCCGGGCAGGTGGATGGAGCCCCCCGCCTCTGCTACTACTGATTCACCTGATCCGGGCTAAACCAGCAGCAACCCACCTCTGAGGTGGACGCTACAACAGAAAAGGCACATCTTCTAGGCCCTGCCAATGACTATTCTTTGGCTGATGGGACTCAGAGCATGCCCAGACTGCTTAACTGGATCCAATGGGTAGAAACAACTGAGGAAAGAAGGTCCAAAGGCATGAAGAGCTTTAAAGGTGAAAACCAGCGCCTTGAATTGCACCAAAAAGAAAACCACTGACAATCAATGCAGCTCATGGAGTTTTGGTGTTATATGCATCTCATATTATTATCCATGCCACCACATTCTGCTCCAGTTGAAGTTTTGGAATGCATTTCAAGGGCAGCCTCACACAGGGCACATTGCAGTAACCCAGAATGACAAGTCAGAATTGCTTATCATTGTATCTGACCATCTTTCTTTTGTTACAATGATGATTCTAGGTATCATATCCTGGCTGGAGAAACCCGTGGAGAAGTCCTTGATTATTCATTCAATAACGGTAGCTGTGTTGTGCTGAAAAGTGAAGACCAACGAACTAGATATCGTCTACCTGCTAACCTCTACAACATCACTTTTGAGGTGATTAAAAAAATAAGACTGGGCACTATATTAGCTATTGAACAACTTCAGTGTATGCTCATCAACTTTCCTCCTAGATTTATCTCTCCGTTTAGCTACCCACCTAAGAATTGGAAGATGTATTCCAAAGGAGCAGGATGGGGAGCAGTCTAACCATGGGATGAATGATTTCACAAAGGTTCTCCTCCTTTGTTCTTGGAACAAAAGGATCCTATCTAATAACAGTCCTTGGTAGCTCTGTAACATGCCTCTCCTACTGGGAATGTTCATTTTTGTTGTATTAAAGCAGTAGAAAAGAACCTGTTTAACACTGAACAGAACAATCAGGTGCTGAGTGGAATATCACTAGTAGGAGCAGTGATTAGAGTCAGTGGCATATTAAGGCTCACTAATGCCCTAAGCATTGACAAATCTTGGTGCCCTCCTTCTTTATACATACTGAACAAATCTTCATTGGATTTTTTTTTCTCAACTTTGTGGTGCCCACTTGGGCCTGGTGTCCTAACCACATGCTTAGTCTGCTTAATGGTTAATACAAACTGGTTAGAATGCAGTACTTCTGCTGTTCACCAGCTGCCAGCAGTTTGGCAGTTCAAATCTCACCAGGCCCAAGGTTGACTCAGCCTTCCATCCTTCCAAGGTGGGTAAAATGAGGACCCAGATTGCTGGGGGGCAATATGTTGACTCTGTAAACCACTTAGAGAGGGCTGGAAAGCACTGTGAAGTGATATATAAGTCTAAGTGTTATTCCTAATGTGTCTTAAATCAGCTAACCAAAATTCGTTAAATCCAGAAGAGTCAAGATAGTGGCAGCCACAACAACACAATCCTTCCCACCAGTAAAAGAGAATGGCGTTTCAACTGCATGGTTGAGACCATCATCTTGGTGTTATTGCCATCTCAGTATGCAATTGAAGAGACCAAGGTATGGAGAAAAATAGCCAGCCCAGCACAATTTTGTCTCAATAGCACAAACACCATTCCTTGCCTACTTCATGACTCAAACTTGACTCCTCCATGCTTACTTGCAATGTTGTGAGACATGTTCAAGTGAGAAAGAGATTGCAACAGTAACAGATGGTTTGTTGTTTGCAGTTCCATTACCCTTGTCCCCACTTTGAACACCCAAACCAAGGTTTCAAATGTGCTTGTTGCTGAAGCAAATGGGATCCCCATGGGATTTTGTTAATGCATGGACTACTGAACTTGGCTCAATCTCTGTCTCTCCCAGCATTCATATAACACTGTAGACATTTTTGCATATAAATGTTTTTTTAAAAAAAATATTCTTTTCAAACAATTTTTTTTTTAAAAAAGTAAATTTTTATTTTTAATGGCTTTTCATTCTGCTGCCTCCCCTCCCAAAACACCTCTATAATTATACAAATCTCTGTTGATAGGTGAAAACTCAAGAAGATGATGTGATAACCACATCCTACACCAGCTTAACACCCTTGGTCCGTTCTTATGATAAAGCCTCCTCTTCTAGACATGTTCATTGGGATACTAGTGGGATCCCCTATTTTTGGGGCTCAATATCAACCACAACATCAACCTCATCTTATGCGTTCAAGCAAGCTATGAAAGCATCCCAAAAAATGGTAAGAAGCTGTATCCTAGGAAGTCAGCGCCTTCTATATTATAGGCAGTCCTCACTCAGTGACCACAATTGGGATTGGCAGCTCGGTCATTAAGCAAAGCTAAATAAAACCACATCAGTACTTATGGTATGATTTCAGCTTCCCTTTAAAAACCTGTTATAAATGTGAGGACTGAACATTTCTCATCACTCTTGTAACTATGAATGAAGGTAAAAGAGGCAGTTGCTAAATGAAGAGAACTAGTATTGCAGGGGTCCTCAACCCCCGGGCCACAGCCCAGTACCAGCCAATGGTCCATTCGGAACCAGGCTGTGTGACTGGCTGGCTGGCTGATGCACAGATATGTGTAGCTTAACTGCATGAGCGGGGGACCGGTTCCCCTCTCCCCCCCACTCACTGGGCTGCCAAGCTGTAAAGGTTGGGACCACTGTTGTGTAGTCTTTTACTGATACGATGATGTTCTGCTATAATCATTTGGAAGTAGTGGTATTTGAGGTGGGGAGGGGTCAAAATGAGCAAAATGGTAGACAGAGCATTGCAATATATGCGTACAGAAGAATGCAATGCTTAATCTACTATCTTGAAAACCCAACCCCCTTCAATAGGTTTCATTGCCTGAAAGAGAATTAAAACAAATATTCTGCACAAGCCTTTTGACAATTTCATCCTCAAAATTTCAGTAAAGACCTCTTAATGTTGACTTAGTTCCCTGTTGCATTTTCAGTTGATTCAGCTGCTTTCCTTTTTTTTAAATGCAGCCAGCACCAATGGAAGTTTCCTCCAAGAGAGATGTTGGTTTATATGTACACATCGTTATTTTGCTTAAAACTTAAGGTCCCATTTGATGATGGTGTGCACAACTTGATCTTTCCTATTGTGAAATTACTTCCAATAGCCAATTACTTTTATCTGATTAATTGTATGCTATCAAGTCATTTTTGACTCCCAGTGACCACAGATATAGAATTTCTCCATGATAATCTAACCCCAACCTAGTATTTCAGATCTTCCATTGGTGTGTTCATCACCAATTATTTGGACTTTTTAATGTATTTATTCTCAACTCTCAGCATCAGCCATGTTTATTTGGTTTCTTGCGTAGAACACGATGGGTAGGACATGACTTCGCAACTAACAACAACCTGTATTTCCATTCCATTCCATTTATTAGACTTGTATGCCGCCCTATTCCTGGAGGGACTCAGGGCAGCGAACAGACATAGGGAAGGGGGGATACAAAAACAACGGAACAAGACAGAATACAAAGACAAGTTAAAACCACACAACAATCAGCAATTTGAGTGGGGCTGGAAACTCATCAGCCCCAGGCCTGCCGGAACAGCCAGGTCTTAACGGTTTTGCGGAAAGCCTGAAGGGTGGTGAGGGTCCGAATCTCCACGGGGAGATCGTTCCAAAGGGCCGGAGCAGCCACAGAAAAGCCCCCCCCCCAGGGAGTTCCCAGTCGACATTGGCTGGCTGATGGTATCCGGAGGAAGCCTAATCTGTGGGATCTAATTGGTCGAAGGGAGGTAATTGGCAGGAGGCGGTCTCTCAAGTACCCAGGTCCGATACCATGTAGGGCTCTAGCACCTTGAAACACGTCCGGAGTCTAATAGGCAGCCAGTGCAGCTCGCGGAGGATAGGTGTAATGTGGATGTACCGGGGTGCACCCACAATCGCTCGCGCGGCTGTATTCTGGACAAGCTGAAGTCTCCAAATGCTCTTCAAGGGCTGCCCTATTTATTTATGTAATTTATTTATATAACACATATGGCCACCTATCTCATACAAATTGCTCTGAATTACCCACAAGGCTTAAAAATCTAAAAAGGTTGCAGAGAAAAAGAGAATACAAGAGGCAATAGCACAATAAAATCTCTGTTTTGTTATGTTTCCTAAGTCTTCCAAATATATTAGGATCCATAAAGTGTTCGCAGTTTCAAATTTCACGGCGAAGAAGCAAGATCTGCAACTCTCTAACGTGTTTTTAAACTCTTTGAAAAAATTGCCTCTGGAGTACAACTATGCTCTATACAGCCAGATTTTTGATAACTTTGGGACACATTATTACACATCTGGTATATTGGGAGCCAAATATGACCTTCTGTACCAGTTTAGTGAGGAAGAAATAAAAAATTCAGGTAAGTGGGTCCATAGGATGTGGGTGTCAGGGTTCCAAATAGTATCCAAAATTAAATCAGAGTCCAAGGCAAAGTATTGCTCAAAGTTCCAATTTATTAAGATGTTAGCACATCTGGGAAAACCTGAATCGGAGGCTTCCAGGTTTTCCCACCAAGTTGAAAGTTCAAGATCTTGCTTCCACACCCACAAATCCATCATATGGTTCAATCTCCCACTGCCATGCTGGCAGTTCCACCCATCCAGTTCCGGTCAGGTGCAGAGGTGCAAATACAAAGGATGACCTTGGCTTTCTATAAAGAATTTTGTTATGACTACATATCATCTAACTCCATACAATCCCCCTTCCCATTTTCCCACAATAGAAACCGCATAGTAGAATAATAGAAAGTGTGGCAGGCCTGAGATCCACAAGCAATTATGGCTGCAGGCCTAATAGTGAGTGCTAAAGATACAGTGTAAACTATTTATCTTTTGTTTCTACAGAAACAAAACTTGGATTGAATTCTTCTCTTTGTTAATGAAAATTGGAGCGCCTAATGAGAAAGGTTCCCAGGTGTTTCATTTCCCAAGCCTGTTTAAAAAAACTAAATCAAAAATTTCAATTTAATGTGTCCATGTGGCAATGGGAGAATGAGAAAAGGGGTAGGAACCACCTATGTATAAAATCCCCTAGATTTTTAGTGTACCGATAAAAAGCCTTTAAACTTTACTTTACTTTATTGTCATTGTACGTATATACACAGTATGCACATACAATGAAATTCATATAACACCCAGAGACCAGGCCCAACACACATAACAATCCCCAAACACACCCCCACCCACCAAAGATTCCCCACCCCTAAACCACCCAAGCATCCACACAACAGACCAAGTAATGCTGTCAAACAGCCCACTGATGGTGACCCTTTAGTTCATTGTTGAGTGCAATAATAGCTTTGGGATAAATGCTACTCAGAAGACGTGTGGTCCTAGTTTTAATTGTTCTGTATCTTCTGCCAAAAGGCAACAGTCTAAAAAGATTATAAGCAGGATGGGAAGAGTCTCTGAGAATGTTATGCAACTTCCTCAAACAGCGAGATGCGAAGATGTCATCCAGGGCTGGTAGCTGGAGCCCGGTGATATTCTGGGCAGTTTTAAGGATTAGAGCTTTTTTGTCCGCTGCAGAGCTGCTCCTATATCATGCAAGAATGCCGTATGTCAGGGCACTCTCAATAGTATGACGGAAGTAGATGCTGGGATAGATTTATCTTCCTTAGCATTCTCAGGAAGTACAGCCTCTTCTGTGCCTTCTTCACAAGCATTTTAGCATTCATGGCCCATGAGAGGTCCTCTGAGATATAAATGCCCAGAAATGTAAAGCTACCAACCCTCTCCACCTCCTCGCCATTTATGTACAATGGTAAATGTACATCTTTCTTCCTCCTGAAGTCAATTATAAGTTCTTTAGTTTTTTGGGTGTTAAGTGTAAGATTATTTTCTTTACACCACAATGTCAGTCCTTGTACTTCCTTCCTATAAGCAGATTCATTGTTCTTATTAATGAGCCCCACCACCATTGTGTCATCCGCAAAAACATCATTCACATTAAAAAAAAAATTAAAAAGTCTTTCAGGGGTCTATACATAGAACAAAAAAGTCAAGATGGCAGCCACAATGATGCAGTCAAAGCTTTATCTCTAAGGGACATTAAAATTAAGGCAGGACTTCAATTACACAGTCATAGATACCATCTTGACTTTTTTATTACTCCCTCCCCTTCCTTAGATGCCCCTGTATATTTTGCAACTTGAAGGTGGAAAAATTGTAGGTTGGCCAGGCAACATCATTTTTAAAGATTCGGTACTATAAAGCTTGACAACTTTGATAATTTGAGAAATTTTATTTTCTGTTTTTACTATTGAATTATACCTAGGTTTAACCACAGAACAAATGGAAAACTGTGTACTAATAGAGACACAGAAATATGTTTTCTTCTTTAAGTCAACTGAACATAGCGGGTATTGCAGCGGAAATAAGCTTACAGAACGCCATGAAGGTAAACAATATTTTCAATCAATCAATCAATTCACTATGGGTTCCCAAAGTTTAAGGCACTTCTTTTCCCACTTAAAACATACAACACACCCACAGACACACACACACACACAAACATTAAATTGTCTATATCAGGGGTGTCAAACTCAATTGTACTGAGGGATGCATCAGGGCTATGCTTGACCTTGGGGGGCTGGGTGGATGTGGCTGCCTGGGTGGGTGTGGCCGCCTGGGTGGGTGTGGCTGTCTGGGTGGGCGTGGCTGCCTGGGTGGGCGTGGCCAGATTGATGCTACTCCCCAAACTGCTGGCATGTTTCCTCTTGTGTTGGGTAGACTGGGCCGAAGCCATGTGGGCCGGCCCCTTACATTTTCCAAGGTGGCACCACTGGCCAGTTTCAACCACACCGCAAGCTGGATCCATCCCGTGTGCCTTGTGTTCATCCCCTCTGGTCTATATCTTTTAATTATCCAGACTTTAGTGGCTTCTAATAAAGGTCCATTATCCAGTGTAAGCAACCAGAACCACTCCGTCAATAGTCTCAAGTAGGTCCTTTATTGCTGACCACCTCTATTACAAGAAACTTGCAAGGCTGCTTCTCCTTGGGAAATGGTAGATAAAGACCTCAGATTTTCCTCCCCTGAACCAACTGCAACCTGGAATGTCTCCCTCCCTCTCCTTCAGCCAGTGAATCCACCACCTCCATGCAGTGAAATATATAACTCCACTCTGTAACTCATCCATTTTAGGTTCCATGTTGAAATCATCTGAACGGTCCATTTCCCTGGTTCAGGGTGGGCAGGCACGGTATGCTGCAGCTCTAGCCTGGGAACGAAAAGGCTCTTTGCCAGGACACGAGATATTTAATGAGTGGCTGGAATCAGCCAAGAACAATCCAATTGTGATTGATTTTGAGGTAAGTGACAAAAGACGAGAGGACAACAGAATGTCCTACTGCAAGGGCCAAAGCTCCCATGTACAAAAGAGAGATTAGGCCTCCCACAGATTAGGCCTCCTCCGAATTCCATCCGCCGGCCAATGCCAGCTGGCGACCACCCGGAGGAGAGCCTTCTCTGTGGCTGCTCCGACCCTCTAGAACGAGCTCCCCGTGGAGATTCGAACCCTCACCACCCTCCAGGCCTTCCGCAAAGCCCTTAAAACCTGGCTGTTCCGACAGGCCTGGGGCTAAAGAGTTTTTGCCCCCCTTCTCAAATGGTATGGTTGTTGTGTGTTTTTAAATTTTGTATTGTTATGCCTTGTCTTTTTTATCCCCCTGTCTGTACCCCCTTCCCTGATTGAATTGTGAGCCGCCCGGAGTCCTCTTCGGGGAAAAGGGCGGCATATAAATGAGATAAATCCAAATCCAAATCCAAATCCAAAAGAAGAAAAAGAGGATGCTACATATTTTGAATGAATGCCACACTATTTAAAATGGTCAGATCTTTTGATATCCTCTTTTATTTTATTTGTGGAGGTGGTAATGATTAAACTGTACACCTCTTCTGATGTTACAAGGGAGGCGGTGGCTCAGTGGCTAAGAGGCTGAGCTTGTCCATCAGAAAGGTCGGCCGTTCAGTGATTCAAATCCCTAGTGCCTTGTAACGGAGTGAGCTCCTGTTACTCGTCCCAGCTTCTGCCAACCTAGTAGTTCAAAATACAAGTGGAAAAATAGGAACCGCCTTTGGTGGGAAAGTAACAGCGTTCCGTGCACCTTCGGCATTTAGTAATGCCAGCCACATGATCACGGAGACATCTTTGGACAGCACTGGCTCTTCGGCTATGAAACAGAAATGAGCACCGCCCCCTAGAGTCGGAAACGACTAGCACATATGTGTGAGAGGAACCTTTACCTTTTACCTGACGTTATGCTTTTGAGCCTGAAGAAGGCAACAGTCATTTCCAGATAGAAAGCCTAAACTGTTTTTTTTAAGAAATAAAGAAATATATTTTAAGAAATATGCTGGGACAACTTTTGAAAATTTGAATATAATTCTTTCTTAGGTTTCCCCCATTGTGGATTTGGTGAAGAATTTCCCATGCTCTGCAACAAAACGTTTTAATCTCAGGGAGGCCTTTTCTGAATATATGCGCAAATATGACCCCTGTCTCTGTGCCCCGTGCCCCAATAATGCTCAACCAGTTTTATCAGAAACTGGATGCCTCTGTGTATGTAAGTCTGGAACATATGGAAGCAACTGTGAGCTGCGAGCACCTGACTACAAATCAGGTATTTTTTTTACAACAGCTCCATCTTATAATTGCCCATGAAGATAACAAGGTTTGCACAAAAATAATGGTGCCTTATATTGAAGTCTCAGCTTTTGCTACAGTATAAATAAGGCAGCTAAAAGAGCTGGTAAGTTATATTTAATTTTGGGCAAAAACTAAAATTAGCAAAATTATTCCCTACTCTTGTCCTACAAATAAAAATGTGGGCAAAATATTATGGTATATGTTGTTATGTATCATAGAATGATATTTTATTTTACATAGCAGTTTTACATCAAAGAGAAAAGGCATATGAATTCATTTCCATGCTCAAAACACACGACAGATGCAATAGACAATCTTTAAAAGGGTTAAAGGTTCAATATAGCCTTTTGACTATACAATGAAATTCTAGTGGCTTGGTAACATTACTAAACTAACCTTAGGGACTTTTGTTCTTTTTTTCTCTTTCATCACTGGAGATAACATGTTGTTAGTTGCAAAGCTGTGTCTGACCCATTGCGATCCTGTGGACAACGTTCCTCCAGGCCTTCCTGTCCTCTACTATTCACTGGAGTCTATTTAAGCTCACACCCACTGCTTCAGTGACTCCATCCAGCCACCTCATTCTCTGTCGTCCCCTTCTTCTTTTGCCCTCAATCGTTCCCAGCATTAGGCTCTTCTCCAGAGATAGCATAGTTGTAGTTTATACCAGGAAGTCGGAAAAACATTCCAGAAAAAGGCAATTGGAAACAATTTCTTTACTGTTGCAAAGAAAACAGCATGAGGACATACATAAATAATTGAGAGTCATGGGTTTTTTTGGGGGGGGGGTCTTTACTTTAGTAACTTAACTAACTTGTTTGCATAGAAAATGTCTTAAGACAACTACACTGCCACGAGTTACAGAAAAATACAATTTCTCCATTTATTTATTTCTCCAACTGGGGAAAATCTTTAAAAATATCATAGGAAATGCATTCACATTTAAATACATACATACATACATACATACATACATACATACATACATACATACATACATTAATTTCTTAGAAAAATGAAATAACAGAACAGAATGCTGCACAGAATTTAAAATTACATTTAAAAAAAAAACTAATGAGCAACTCAGACACAGTATAATAGTAGTTAAGTTAAAGTAGGATGCAATGTGTTTGAAAATTATAAAAAAAAATCTTTGCAATGATGCACATTAACACCACACTGGCTACTGTGTTGGGATTCCATCACATTGCACACTGTAAGTATTGCAGTCCAAATTACTGATGCAGGCTAGGTGGTAGCAGCAACTGAGATTCAAGAAACTGGGGAAAGCTGAAATATGGATAGACTCTTTTGCTCATATCAAGACTGTACGGTTAAAGCTGCAAAAGGATTGTATTGTTTTGCACTCCAGATGCAGTAGACGGCTACTGGAGTTGCTGGTCACCGTGGAGTGCTTGTGACGCAACTTTTAAGAGGCGAAGAACTCGTCTGTGCAACAATCCTGAGCCCATGAATGGAGGAAAACCTTGTAAAGGTGACGCTGAAGATGAGGAACGGTGTTTTATCTCAATGTTTAAAAGCCAGTAAGACATGTACTATTATAAAATACCAGGGGCATTCTCAGGAAGCCAAGCTTTTGTTAAAATAACAAAATATATATAGAGAGATATTTAATTCTTTATTGGTCAAGTGTGATTGGACAAAAGGTATTTGTCTTTGGTGAATATGCTCTCAGTGTACATAAAGAAAAAATAAAATACATTCATCAAGAATCGTAAGATACAACGCTTAGTGAAAGTCATAGGTTACTAATAAGCAATCAAATTATACTAGAAAAAAATAAAACAGTATAAATTTTAAAGATACAAGCAACATGACTATAGTCATGAGTAGGAAGAGATAGGTACTAGGAAGGAGGAGAAGAATAATAGTAATACAGTCTTAGTAAATAGTTTGACAGTGATGAGGGAATTATTTGTTTAGCAGAGTGATGACATTCGTGAAAAAACTGTTCTTGTGCCTAGTTGTTCTGGTGTGCAGTGCCCTATAGCCTCGTTTTGAGGGTAGAAGTTGAAACAATTTATGTCCAGAATGTGAGGAGTCTGTAGATATTTTCACAGCCCTCTTTTGGACTCATGCAGTATACAGGTCCTTGATGGAAGGCAAGTTGGTAGCAATTGTTTTTTCTGCAGTTCTAATTATCCATTGAAGTCTGTGTCTGTCTTGTTGGGTTGCAGAGCCAAACCAGACAGTTATAGAGGTGCAGATGACAGCCTCAGTAGAACAGAATCAGCATCTTGATATCACATGCAAGTTCCCTCCATTTTGATGCATGTTTTAATCTTTCTCCACCCTTTTGGTTCATGGCCAAGGGTTTCAGGACCCACAAAGCGTCAGCATCACCCTTCCTGCAGAATCCCAGTTATCTTATCTTTGTTATAGTTTCACCCTAGGCTGCCGATGTTCCTATATCACCAAGTGGTGGCCTTGTCTCAGACTTATGTTGCTGTTTAGCAGGGGAGTTTTAGAAAGTTAACCCATATTGTCTTTACTGATTACATTTTTGTGGTTAAGTTGCAACAGGAAGAATTCTATAGCTTATTGTTACATTTAACACTTTTATAAAAGAATAACTTATTTATTTCCTTCAATGTGGATGCAACCCAAGGAGTTTTGCTTGGAATTAAGGAATTAAGGAATTTCAAATTTCCAAGAACCCTCTAAATCTGAAAGAAGTAGGTAGAGCAAATCAGAAAGCTATAAACATTTCTGCTAGATGTTGGGTGGGGGTTGCCAAATGTAAAATGAATATAACAGAATTGGATATTTGTCTTTGGCCTATCAGATTATTTGCAGTCCACTGATTATCTATGACTTTTTGCTTTATGTGTATCTTTTTAACGAATTCCTAAATGGACGGTGTTTCAATTTCAGGGGTGCTACTTGTGTAAATGATGATGACTATACTGAAGAAGGCCGGATAATACCTAAATGTGACATGGGATGTTTCACTCCAGAAGCACCAGAAAATGGATTCATCAGGGTTAGCAGCATTTAATGGACTAGAAAAGACTTTGACACTTGTCTAAATGGATCCCAATCTTTCATCAAATAGCACTAATGCTAAAGTGCCTTTTTAGGCTCTTGAGATGAGGTGCTCCTAAAAATGAATTTGCGAGATGCTATCACAATGCCATCCTTTACATGTCAGAATTCTCAGAGAGGAATTTGAGGAGTCGAATTTCTAGAGACTGCTATATTGGAAAAGATGAATGTACTATTCATACTTCTGTTCCAGAGATAAATCTCTAACGTTCACAGACATTAAGGAATTGATCAACAGGTCTGAGAAATGAATAGCAATAGCAGTAGACTTATATACCGCTTCATAGGCCTTTCAGGCCTCTCTAAGCGGTTTACAGAGAGTCAGCATATTGCCCCCAACAATCTGGGTCCTCATTTTACCCACCTCGGAAGGATGGAAGGCTGAGTCAACCCTGAGCCGGTGAGATTTGAACCGCTGACCTGCTGATCTAGCAGTAGCCTGCAGTGCTGCATTTAACCACTGCGCCACCTTGAATTCCAGTAAATAGATGGATTTACAGACATCTTGATTTATGCCATATACTTACAAGACCACTTGAAAAAGATTCACATGATTAATATAAAGGGGAGCAACTAGGGTTGCCATCCAAAATTGAATTTAAAATGAGATTATTCCAAAATATCTCAAAGTTTGTAGTGATTCTCAGTCATCCAAGTCATGGTTGTCCCAAAGGTGCTTTTTCAGGAGGCAACTGGACTTCCTTGTTTTTTCTTTGAAGACATTTTGCTTCAAAATATCTCCTATTAAAGATATAAAATAATTTTGCCTCAAACTCCATTGGGAACAAATGTGAACGCACCATTCCCATTTTCAACAAGGTGAAGTCTTGCATTCTCCATTGGTTTTAAAGAAAGTTTGTCTTAAAAATAGAAGCTACTATAAATCTGGGCAGGAGTTTTAGTGATTCATAATTACATATTGAATACTTTTAATCAATCTTAAGCAGTCCATTACATCCCTCGTCTCATGCCACACTCATAAAGTTATCCGTTTTGACATACACCATCAAATGTTCACCTGCATATTAATTTTTTCCTTAATACCAGGAGTATTTTTAAAAACCTACTGCCATTATTCTAAACTGGTTTCCTTTTTTTTAAAGACCATTCTCTTTAGCCATACTCTGTTTTGTTATGTTTATTTTACAACTTCTTTAATTCCTGATACTTTTGTTATGAAGACCCGAGGTGGCGCAGTGGTTAAGGTGCAGTACTGCAGGCCACTTCAGCTGATTGTTATCTGCAGTTCAGCAGTTCTAATCTCACCGGCTCAAGGTTGACTCAGCCTTCCATCCTTCCGAGGTGGGTGAAATGAGGACCCAGACTGTGGGGGCGATATGCTGACTCTGTAAACCGTTTAGAGAGGGCTGAAAGCCTTATGAAGCGGTATATAAGTCTAACTGCTATTGCTATTGCTATTGCTATTGTTGCTACCATGAGAACTCAAATTATTGTACATCTCAGTACTGTTTCAGAGTCTAAAACTTATATTTGGAACCGAGGTGGCGTAGTGGTTAAATGCAGCACTGCAGGCTACTTCAGCTGACTAACTGCAATTGCTATATTTCATGTAATGAATCTTCCACTTATTGCACTGCACTTTTACTTCGTAGAATGAAAAACCGTGTTATGATGTTGGAGAACAAGCAGAAGTGATTTGTTTCAGTGGCCATTTTCGCTCAGGATATCCATTCCTTCGCTGCCTTGCAGACAAAACATGGGCACAACAACAGAACGTTGAGTGCCAAAGTAAGAAACAAAATACATTGGATAAAAAGGAAATCAATCAAATGCCTTATGATTAATAATATATTCCTTCAAGGGAGAAAGGAGAAAACCTAAGTTTGGATCTTTAAATTCAGTCAGGTCAGATGGATTTCTGAATAAAGGGACACTTTCCCCCACAAACTTGCTCTAACCATAACTAAATATTGATCCAGTTCTCAGTTTCAACTGCCCTGATCCAAATGGCTTGATGGTGTTTTCTTAGTATGCCGTGCAGACTAAAATGCTTCATCCAGTCCAATATTAAGCATTTTAATGTGCAAATATCTTCAGTTTCTTTGCAAGGAAGATCAATGCTTGGTATGTCCCAATAGAAAGATAGAAAAAAAGTTGTCTTTTACTCCAAAGAGACAACGTCCTGTATCAGTCTAGTTTTACTCCTGGTAATCCTATTGTTGCTTAGGAAACAGCTACATGTTACCCTTAGAATGAACCAACTTAATGCAATGGCTAGGACATCTTTATTTGACCAGAAAGACTTTGATTCAAAATCCTACTCATGAATTAAAATAACTTACTTCTAATCAATCATATAAGATTGTATGAAAAAAATATGCAGGTCTCAGCTCCTTAAGGAAAGTAAAGAATATGTAATTTTACCGGAAAGATGGGGTTAAATATAATTAATAGTTTTATTACCATAATTATTTGTAATCTCATCTTTCCTGTAAGGTGAAGAAAAACAGAAAGAATTCATATGCTGGTGGCTGTTCATATTTCATCAGGGAAAGGCATATAGTTGTATGGATTTAAATAGACCTCTGTTTTTTCTCAGCATCTGGAAAAAGTAAAATCAAGTTGCTGGCTATTTTACACATAGGGAAACATGGTGCTAAAGCAGCGTTTCTCAACCTTGGCAGTTTTAAAATGTGTGGACTCCAACTTCCAGAATTCCTCAGGAAGAATTTTCCCAGCCTAGTTCAGCTGACATGTTCAGGGTGGGAACATCTGACCAGTGGTGGGATTCAATTTTTTTTTACTACCAGTTATGTGGGCATGGCTTGGTGGACATGGCAGGGGGAAGGATACTGTAAAATCTCAATTCCCTCCCCACTCCAGGGGAAGTTTACTGCAAAATCCCCATTTCCTCCCAATCAGCTGGGACTTGGGAAGCCATAATAGATGGGGGTGAGGCCAATCAAAGGTGGTATTTACCGGTTCTTTAAAATTTCCGCTACCGATTCTCCAGAACTAGTCAGAACCTAATACCACCTCTGCATATGACCCATATTTTTAGAAGAAAAAAGTAGTATGTGATTATTAAGGACAGTTACTGTTTAAACATCTCTTTAATTTCTCTAAATAGTTTTGTTTTGGTTTGTTTAAGACCATATTTGAATCCTTTTTAGATCTTTGGTCCTAATATAAAGAGATTTTTAAAATCCTAGTTTTATTCTGATGCTTGATTTGTGTGCTTAAGTTATATTTTTATATTGCATAGATTTATATTGTAGGAAGTTATCACCCAGCCCTCTCCCAGAAAAATGAAATATCGTAGGAAATATTAAAAAGGCAGAATATTTCTCTGGATATGAAAAGAAAGAAACATGTTTTAAAAGACAGAATAGCTGCCTGTAGCTTCCTGTCCATTCCCACTTTGTCAATGTGCCATTAAGAAGGCAAAAGTAGTCCACTTTACATAATAAAGGGCTCTCCCCTTCAGTTCCAAGGATATGGGATTAAGGCATGATAATATTGGCCCTTTACCCAACTCACCACATGGCATCTGAGAACTCAACCAAACCTGGATTCAAAACACAGCCTAGAGCAGTGATGGCGAACCTATGACACGCGTGTCAGTGCTGACACGCGTAGCCATTTGGGGTGACACGCACAGGATTTCATGCGATTCATCCTCGGCTCCTGCACGGCCGCCGAGGATGAAAGAATCTGTGCTGGAGGAATTGGAATTGGAATTGGAATTGATTTTATTTGTAGGCCGCCCTTTTCCCTGAGGGGACTCAGGGCGGCTCACAGAAACCAGGGAGAGGGGAATACAATACAATACAATACTAAGACAACAACACATAATAAAATAATACGCAACATGCATACAACATTCGGGCGGGGTAATGGTCCTTATCCCCAGGCCTGACGGGCGAGCCAGTTCTTCAAGGCTGTGCGGAAGGCCTGGACGGTGGTGAGGGTACGGATCTCTACGGGGAGCTCGTTCCAAAGGGTCGGGGCCGCTACTGAGAAGGCCCTCCTCCTTGTGGTTGCCAGCCGGCATTGGCTGGCCGATGGAATGCGGAGGAGGCCTAATCTATGAGATCTTATAGGCCGTAGGGAGGTAATTGGCAGGAGGCGGTCTCTCAAGTATCCAGATCCACTGCCATGTAGGGCTTTATGGGTGGTCAATAGCACCTTGAAGCGCATCCGGAGATCGACAGGTAGCCAGCGCAGCTCGCGGAGGATAGGTGTAATGCGGGTGAATCGGGGTGCACCCGCGATCACTCGCGCGGCTGCGTTCTGCACTAGCTGAAGTCGCCGGATGTTCCTCAAGGGCAGCCCCATGTAGAGCACATTGCAGTATTCCAGCCTAGAGATCACGAGGGCCCGAGTGACTGTTGTGAGAGCCTCCCGGTTCAGGTAGGGTCGCAACTGGCGCACCAGGCGTACCTGGGCGAATGCCCCCCTGGTCACAGCCGCTATATGATGGTCGAATGACAGCTGTGGATCCAGGAGGACTCCCAAGTTGCGAACCCTCTCTGAGGGGTGTAGAATTTGACCCCCCAGCCTGAGTGTTGGATTAATGGCCGAATTTTTTGGGAGGAAAACACAACAGCCACTCGGTCTTTTCTGGGTTGAGCACAAGCTTGTTAATCCTCATCCAGTCCATGACGGCTTCGAGTCCCCGGTCCATTGCGTCAACCGCTTCATTGATTTGGCACGGGGCGGACAGATACAATTGAGTATCGTCCGCATATTGATGGTATCTAATCCCGTGCCTACGGATGATCTCTCCCAGCGGTTTCATGTAAATGTTAAATAGTAGGGGGGATAAGACCGAACCCTGCGGCACCCCATATTTTAGGGGCCTTGGGGACGATCTCTGCCCTCCCACTAACACCGACTGCGACCTGTCCGAGAGGTAGGAGGAGAACCACCGTAACACGGTGCCTCCCACTCCCACCTCCCGCAGTCTTCGCAGAAGGATACCATGGTCGATGGTATCGAAAGCCGCTGAGAGGTCAAGGAGGACCAGGATGGAGGGATGTCCTTCATCTCTGGCTCTCCAGAGATCATCCATCAATGCGACCAAGGCGGTTTCAGTGCTGTAACCGGGTCTGAAGCCTGACTGGAAGGGGTCTAGATAGTCTGCTTCCTCCAAGGACCGTTGGAGCTGGAAGGCCACCACCTTCTCAACAACCTTCCCCAGAAAGGGGAGGTTGGAGACCGGGCGGTAGTTATTAAGGACAGCTGGATCTAGGGATGACTTCTTCAGGAGGGGTCTCACCACCGCCGCCTTCAGTGCGGCGGGGAAGTTCCCCTCCCGAAGGGAGGCGGTTACAACCGCCTGGATCCAGCCTCGTGTCACCTCACTGCAGTTAGAAACCAGCCATGAGGGACACGGGTCCAAAGCACAGGTGGAGGAACTCACAGCTCTCATGGCCTTGTCCACATCCCCGGGGGTAACCTCCTGAAACTCAACCCAGAGCTGTTGAACTTGGTCCCTCTGAGTCTCGGCTGGAACTGCAGATGTGGAGTCCAAGTCCGTCCGAAACCGAGCAATTTTGTCCGCTAAGAATTGGGCATATTCTTCAGCTCTGCCCTGCAAGGGTTCCCCCGCCTCCCTTTTATTCAACAGGGAGCGGGTTATCCTAAACAGGGCGGCTGGACGGGACTCAGCGGACGCAACCAGGGAGGCTATATGTGATCTTTTAGCTGCCCTAAGTGCCCTAGTATATTCCCTGGTGCAGGTGGTTACCATTGCTCGGTTCGATGCGGACTTATCGGACCTCCAACGGTGCTCTAGGCATCTCCTCCGGCACGGAGGAACGGGGGGGCGGGACGTGTGATCTCCCCCCACCCACACTCACTTACTGTATCGCCGCCGCCCCTTTCTGAGCGCAGGGGCTGCTGGTAAGGCGTGCGTGCCGTGCGCACACACGTCATCAGTGCGGCGAGGGAGGACCCGCAGGAGAGGAGCGCGGGAACAATGCGCGCCTCTCTCCAGTCAGCCCGGCACAGAGAGTCTACTCCTGGTTAGTTAAAGAATTCGCCCTCCTCCTCACTTATCTCAGTTCACGACAGGGCTGTGGAGTCTGCTGCTTCCAGCTCCACGTCCTCATCAACATGCCGCTCGCGTCACTAGGAATATTCATAGCAGGGGCGGGCTGGAGCGGCATGTTGATGAGGACGTGGAGCTGGAAGCAGCCGACTCCACAGCCCTGGTTCACGGCACCCCAAACAAGTTCAATAATATCAAGGGCAACATACGAAATCAACTGATGAACAAAGAAGTTACTAAGCAGGTATGTTAAATAATTTGTTTTTGGTTTATTAAATACAATTATATATTGCAATTATACATTTTTGTAGTTTAAACTATAAATTGCGCAAAATTATGTTTTTGTCGAAGTGACACACAACGCGAGTTATGCTCGATTTTTTGCCGATTTTTGACACACCACGCCAAAAAGGTTGCCCATCACTGGCCTAGAGAGTTGCCCCTGCATGGCCTCATGGGAGTCTGACAACCAATCAGAACACAAGCTCAAGATCAAAGGTCAGAGAGGGCATAAAGCCAGGGACTCAGCATCTTAGTCCTTCCCTTCTCTTTTCTCCACCAACATTGAACCATGTGATCACCTTTTCTGTTCAGAACTCAAGCCATGTGATCCTGTCCACCAATAAACCATCTTTCCAAGCAGCCTCCATGTGTCCAGTGTCTTTTCCCCCACTTGGAGCAGAACCCAGAAGGACATTACTTTCAAGAATATATTTGAGTATATTGCATGATCATGTTTTGTTACTTATAAAAATATGTAAATCATAATATATTTTTCTTAAATTCCAGGGTTGGCTTGTGACAGACCATCAGTTTCAGATGCTGTCCATGTGACCCCATTTAAAATTCAGTATGATGTTGGGGACCAGATCCACCTGACCTGTCCTAGAGGATACAGTTTTACAGGCCTAGAGACTTATGTATGTGGGGACCGAATGTCCTGGATACCTGCTATTCTGAACTCACTTGAATGCAAGAAAGGTATGTTTCATTTTTTCTGTAAATTGTTCATTAGTGTTATTTTTCTTTTTCTTTGTTTGCTATTCTCTGTAGAAGATTTAGTGATGAGAATATTTGTACATCAAAAAAGGTAGAATATACTTTGGGAATTACTAATAAACCTAGAATGTGGTGTAAATCTGAAATGATATCTTACTTAGTCCATCGAAACAGTGATAAGTGTGGAAAATTATGCAAAAGGAGTGTGAATTCAGTTTTGCTATTGGAAGCCTTATTTAAAGCATGTGCTCAGAAGTGCTTTGTCCTTTAATGCTGCTAGATATATTCCCAATTCTTTATTTTCCAGCTGATTCCAGAGACTGGATCTTATCTTTTAATTTAAAAAAATTAAGTTGACCCTGGAAATCTAAAATATGTCTACTGCTGGTCCAAATTAAGAAAACCAAAACTGGGAAACAGTAACCTGAATGCAGACTGCCATCCAACAGCCTATTCTACTCTCTATAGGGAATTAAGGATTTCTATTAGTAACACAGTGGCTCAATGGCTAAGATACTGAGCTTGTCGATCAGAACGTAGACAGTTCAGCGGTTCGAATCCCTATTGCCACGTAACGGAGTGAGCTCCCATTACTTGTCCTGGCTTCTGCCAACCTAGCAGTTCAAAAATACATAAAAAATGCAAGTAGAAAAATTCCACTTTGGTGGGAAGGTAACAGCGTTCCATGAGCCTTCAGCATTTAGTCATGCCAGCCACATGACCATGGAGATGTCTTCAGACAGTGCTGGCTCTTTGGTTTAGAAACAGAGATGAACACCGCCCCCTAGAACCAGAGATGAGTAGCACGTATGTGCGGGGGAATCATTACCTTATGGGGGATTTGAACTTTTTTAGATAAATTTGAGCAGGTGGCTACAGAAGGATTCTTGGTGAGATGAACATTAACCATAAGCAATGTTTAGTTGGTATTTTATTTTTTCTCAAAATGAACAAAGACTTCAATAATTATTCTAAATCTTCAAAAGATTTGACATAACCAATTTCGTTGTGTTTATTTTGTACAATGACAATAAAGGCTATACTACTACAGCTCACTCTTTCTAGAGAAGCTTGTTTTCCGACCCTTTTTGGAATGACCATGTGATTGCCATGAATGACATTCAGTCTAAAAATAGTGGAAGGGGAGATATCTCTCTGCAAAAGAGAACCCAGTCTTATTGTAAGCATAGCAAGATTTTAGAAGGTTAAACAAAATTTGAGGAGATTCCTTGGCTGCCTCATAGTAAGTCCTATGCCAGAGGTCTTCAAACTTGGCAACTTTAAGACTTGTGGACTTCAACTTCCAGAATTCTCCAGCCAGCTATGGAGAGTAGACTGAAGCAGATTTTTGAGGCATGTACAATGCTAGCCTTCCATGTCCAATTAATGTGTGTCTTGGGTTGAGTATGATGCTCTGTTCAAAGCATCATAAACAGTCCTTTCTTGACTAAGCATGATCCCAGTTGAAATATCTAAATTATACTGCTTTTTCAGATTATACTAGGATGCTAAAACTCACAACCTGCTTGTCAACTTATTTGAAATCTGACTCTTTCCCCCTTTCTCTTTATTCCTTCTTTAGTTGATCCACTTCAGGTCAAAGATAATTGCAGTCTTGGGAAAAAAGAGGTGGATTCCCATTGTGTCTGCATATCCCCGGAAGAAGACTGCAAGTAAGTATAGGTGTGAAATATTGTACATCAACTAGATTTCAGGTTTTATAATCTGCCTATAGTTTGGCAGCCTTCTTAATTTTGCTGGCAGCTGGTTTTCCTTCAGCAGGGAAAGCATCCCTGTTTTGTAGGTATAGGTGGAGAGCAAAATTAGAAAATTTATTACATCTCTGGGGGACTATAAATATAGTCTCCAATGGATTCCAAAGAAAAACAATTACCAACCTAATCCAAAGGGAGACTCCCCCCAAAACACAGAACAGGACAACGGCATCACCCCCCTCCCTTACATCAAAGGCACCACAGATAAAATCAGCAAAATTCTTCACAAAGACAATATCAAGACAGCTTTCAACACTGACCAAAAAATAGCCAACATCTTAAGAAACCCCAAAGACAAAATCCAGCTAGAAAACCAAGGAGTCTACGAAATACCATGCAAAATCTCCCCTGCAACATACATAGGACAAACGAACAGGAGAATAAATGCACGCATCGCAGAACACAAGAACGCAGTAAGAAAAAAAGAAAAGACTTCCCCCCTTTTCCAGCACCTTAAAGCTACAGGACATGAAATTAATTTTGAAGGAACCAGGTTAGTCTCCAAAACTGAACACTTCAACAAGAGAATAATTATGAAAGCTATTGAAATAGAGAAACACCCCCACAACATGAATAAATGTGATGATACCTCCTGCCTGCCAGACATCTGGAAACCAGCCCTAGTCAACGAACGAAACCACCCACCACCCAGGCCATTACAACATGAAGCAACAACGGACACATAGCCAGCACTAATCAGCACCAATCTACCAATCATGATACAACCACACAACCAATCATTCCACTTACTGAAACAAAGCCAGCACTCAATAGCAATAGCAGTAGACTTATATACCGCTTCATAGGCCTTTCAGGCCTCTCTAAGCGGTTTACAGAGAGTCAGCATATTGCCCCCAACAATCTGGGTCCTCATTTTACCCACCTCGGAAGGATGGAAGGCTGAGTCAACCCTGAGCCGGTGAGATTTGAACCGCTGACCTGCTGATCTAGCAGTAGCCTGCAGTGCTGCTTTTAACCACTGCGCCACCTTGGCTTCCACACACACCCCACCAAGATTTATAGAAAGACAGCAGCTCCGACCACGCTTTAAGTCCAAAACCCAGCCTGAAGATGGCGAGTGAGACCTCGCTGAAACGTTGCTAAGACAATCTCAATCTTACATGGGAAAAGACCTGAATACAACAAGACCAGCATACCTACACCCGCAAAAATCTACGAAAACATATCTGAACTAAATAATTCGGCTCAGTGATTTCTGAAAGGTTTGCAAAGGTAAAGTGAAACTCAATACCTCCTGAATACCAATAATAAAATGGATGAGTTACGTCAGGATGCCATCTGATTCTAAGGGTCATTATGTCCCAGTGTACATATCTGGGTTGTTGAAAAGAGGTAAGCTATTATATTGAAGCATTTGTAAGGCGTTCAGGTTCAAGGCTGAAAGCTATTTTGCAAATTTTTCAACTCACCCACACTCTGCAAATCTCTGAGCTACTAAATGTTTTGCAGAATTTCAGAACAAAGTCTCGAAAGAAAAAACTTAAAATAGACATATTTTAACCTAGAAAGTATTACACAGTACAGATAAACACGACAAAAACTCCAGATGGGGGCATTTCCAAAGCAGAGATTACCAGTACTCTTTTTGAGAAAACTCAAAATACTGTTCTGGAGTCACCGGTGGGTTCTGGCAGGCCCTACTGCCGGTTCACTTGATGCGCACTGCATGTGCATGCACAATGCAATAAAAATTGTTCTGCGCATGCGCAGAAGCAAAAAACAAGATGTTGGCACCTATGGTTCGGGGGCATGACAGGCCTGGGTTGCAGGAACTGGCACCAAACCACTACCGGTTTGGCTGAAGTGGTCTGAACCGGTAGGAACCCACCACTATCTGAGGTTTGGTTTTCTCCTGGTAGTAATTGTGGTCCCTGGCCTTTGTACACATGGTTTTTAAAATTGCTCATATGTTAAGGCCTTGTTAATATCTGGCTGGTATTCAGGGGAGAAGAAATTATAAGAACTATTTAAGCACATTCTAAAGAAATGAAATCAGCTGGTTCACAGGAACATTATTACCATAATAAAACAAGCAAACTAAAACATTAATTTGATTATAATGCTCTCAGGTTCAAAAACATATTGTAGTTCAGACAATTTGTTTTTTGCCCCCTTAAAACTCAGTGGTTGCTGGTGAATGGAGATGAATGGTCCTATAAAAGTTAACTATTGTTCCAATGTTCCAAGGGGCTACCTACTCTGATATAGATTTTATAGCTTTGCCTATTGGGACAATAGAGTAGGTAAAATGCTAATTTCTTTTTAATGAACCAGTTAATGGTGTCAAAATCAACATCAGAGACATTGTAGAGGAGAGACAAATTGAAGCTTGGTAATTGTATAGGCTTAGTTGCATAATATGCTACAATCTTGAATATTGGAGATCATTGATACATTGGCCAATAAAATATTTGAATATTGACTGTTTAGGCAATGAATTATATTGTAGAAATATGGAAGTTGGGAAAACTAATGGCATATTATTGTCTCCAAATATATCATTTATATTTCCTGGCTTTCCAGCACCGGCTCAGAAGGTATTTGTGTATTGGATGTACAATCTGAACAAGCTGTTACAAATCCTAGCTGTCGTTTTCTGGCCGAGAAGTGCAGGAATGATGAACAAGTCCATTTTATCCATAATGGACCTTGCAATGATGACACCAGGTTGACATGGGCTATTGAGAGAGCAAATCTTTCAGCAAATTCAAGAAAGAAAGAGCCTTGTGGATACGATGTATGCTATGATTGGGAAAGATGTTCAGGTAGGTTTCTTGAACACTTCAATCTTTGATTTGTAAGGTAATTTTTTAATTAATAAAAAGTAAATGCATGAAAATTTGTACATAATTTTGGTTATGGAGGTATATAAGTAATGCATGTTACTATTTTTTCATTAAGTTTCAGTTAATCAAATACTCATTGTTCACATAAGTCAACTTCTATGATACAATGGGATGTCCCTTGCTTCTTCTTCCTCCCTATCTGCTTTGCTCCTCCTCTTCTCTCCAAGTCTACTCTGGGAAGAGACATCCTATAGCCATGATGGTGAACCTATGGCACGCGTGCCACAGGTGACACACAGAAATTTATTTGCCAGCACACCAGCCCTCAGCTCTGGCACGCATGCGCGTGCCAGACAGCTGGTTTTCAGCATTCCAGAGGGCCGGGGAAGGCCATTTTTGCCCTCCCCAGACTTCAGAAAGCCTCTGGAGCCTGGAGAGGGCAAAAGAGAGGCTCCATGGGCCAACCGGAAGTTAGTTCCTGAACTTCCGGTTGGCCCGTTGGGCCATTTTTCACCCTCCCCAGGCTTCAGGAAAGCCTCCGGAGCCTGGGGAGGGCAAAAACTCCCCCCCCCACACACAGGGAGTATGTGCATGCGTGGGGGGGTTATCACTCATGCATAGGTGGGTGGGGCACATTTCATTGTAGGTCTGGGCATACACACACGCATGATAGTATGCACATGCACAGTTTTGGCACACCTTTACAAAAGGGTTAGCCATCACTCTCCTATAGTCTGACTTCCCACATGGTGGATCAGATAAAAGACCACTTAAAAGCGTCACAAAAAGGGAGCATTTTACAAGTACCAACCTTCCTATGGAGAAAAAGTCTAGAACAAATATAGAACAAGTGTACAGTATGTGCTCCCAGCAATCTTTACAATGCATAATTTGTCCTCGTACGGTAGCCTCTGGCAAGTGTACCAGAAGCTGCATTCTACAGCTTTTGAAATGTTTTTGATGTACGGCAGGGTTGCCTTAGTCTTGTACCTCGTTTCTTCCTTTCTCCTAGTGAATTGACAAAATATTACAACAATGCTCTGAATAAGGTATCACTTTTAGGTTGTCTTTGTTGTATTAATGCATCGTAGGGTCATATATTTTTTTCATTTCATGCAGTCCTGAAGCTGATGAGATGATGGATGAGAGAAAGCTTTATCTTTCTGTGTAGTGATGCAATTGACATACCTGTTTTTTAAAAATATGCTCCTTAGTATTGTTGAAACACAATACAGGTCTGGAATAAGGAGTCCTTTGATGACTTATTTAAGATTTTGGTGGTCACAAATGTCAGCCAACGGAAGACATTTGCTGAAGACCATTGACTGCAGTCCTCTGCATATTTATGGGAGAATCAACACACATTAACTCCAAAAAGCTTTAGTGAAAAGAAGGAAAAATGGGTGGAATTATGTTGCTGTCCTCCAAGACATCTTAAAGCATATTATTTAACAATCCCCTTAGATACATCCTTTAGTTATTTAGCTTTGTTTAGAAAAGATTGAAAAAATGTGTGGTTGTGAAATATTCCGGAAAATGATGCCCAGATCACTGTACGTTACGCAACTTGTTTTTCACTGTGCGGTAGGATGATAGGAATTGTGAGCTTTCCTGTAAATTGTCTTGGCAGAGATTCCTACAGAAAAAGATTTGGCTTGTCTTGTTAAAAAAAAAAAAGAGGCTTGTCTGGTTAAAACTAAAATTTCCACCTCGTTTGCTCTTGCTTTAAAACTCACTATTTAAAAACAGAATCTATTTTATATTTGCTCCTAAAGAACAGTTGGTAACGTTGTTTCAAATTATATTGAGACAGGGAAACAAAGAAATTGCAATTTTAAGCCTTAAAATATCTAGTAAGAAGGTTTAGATCAGGGGTGTCAAACTTACATCGTCCCGGCAGTGTCATGTGATGTATTGGGATTTTTCCCCCCTTCGCTAAACCAGCTGTCGGCGTGGCCACCATGAGTCACATCTGGCTCACGGGCCAGGAGTTTGACAGCCCTGGTGTAGATGAAATTGCTGGTGATGAAATAAAATGAAAACTCTCCAGTTCTATCACATCTTCATCACTCTGAAGAGAAACACATACACACTGAAAAGTCCAATCTTACCTAAATTGTATGATATAGCCCAGTGTTGGCGAACCTTTTCAGCATTGAGTGCCAAAACGGGAGCACATGTACATGCGCACATGGAAGAAAACAGAAATGCAACTGCCCAGTGCGCATGCACATGCTAGGAAGATGATCTTCCTGTTTCCTACATGCACATGCACACCAGCCACCTGGTCTTCCGGGTTTCTGGCATGCATGCGTGTATGAAGACTAACTGGCCAGTGAGCATTCACGTGCCAGAAACTGGAAGATCATCATCCCGGTGTGCCCATGCACACCGAGCATCTACTCTTCCAATTTTCAGTGCTCCCACATACGTGAAGACCAATGGCCGGCACGCCAGAACCCAGAAGAGCAATGGGTGATGGCTCTATGTGCCACTTCCAGCACGCATGCCATAGATTTGCCATCACGGATATAGCCTTACCTATTCATCATCCATCTGCTGAGGATCCCTTTTGCCACTCCTGAAGAACTGAATGTGCATATTCAGTTATTGCTGAGTTGATTTATAATCAGGCAGAAAAACCCAAATTCCTAGCAACTTCAATTGCAAGGGTAGTTTTTATAAAACTTAGGAAGCTGTCATTGTGGATCAAGAATCAATTCTTGTTAAGAAGATTTATTTCAGCCTCGTGATGGTTACTGCAAAATAGATCTTGTAAGCATACCAAATGAAAAAACACACACACACACACACACACACACACACACACACACACAGTACAGGTAATCCTCAATGTATGACCATAATCGAACCCAACATTTTTGTTGCCCAAATGAGACAGATGTTAAGTGAATTTTGCCCCATTTTATTACATTTCTTGCCACAGTTGTTAAGTGAATCACAGTAGTCATTAAGTGAGTAACATAGTTGTTAAGTGAATCTGTCTTCTCCGTTGACTTTGCTTGTCGGAAGGTTGCAAAAGATAATTCTGGATACTGCAACCATCATAAATATGAATCAGTCACCAAGCATCTGAATTTTGATTACATGATCAAGTGAATAATGCTGTAACAGTTGTAAGTGTGACAAATGGTCCTGAGTCACTTTTTTCAGTGCCATTGTAACTTTGATCAATCACTAGAGCTGTTGTAAGTTGAGGACAGCCTGTAAAACCAAATGATGAGATGATCCCACATTTTTATCTATTTACAGAAGAAAGGTTGCAGTGTACCTGTCTGCTTCCAAATCAGTGTCCAAAGGGTGAAGAACAGGTCTATTGCATTCAATACGGAACTAGAAACCAAAGGAGGACATCAACCCTCTGTGTACTTGGAGCCATGAGATGTGCCAGTGCAAGAGTAACGCTGTTGCATCCTGGAAAATGTGTGCCATAAAATGAGGTGGCAAACAAATATCCGATGTCCTCAGCCCTATTTCAATCACAGTTCAAAATAAATTCATTGAATTAAAATGTTGGTTTAAGAACTGGATTTTGTTTATATCTCCTACTAATTGTTTCAGTTGAATCTATATAAAATTGATGAATCTCAGCACCTTGGGAGTTTTGAGAACAAGTGGTAGCATATTCATAATATAGCTACCATAAGAGTAGTGGTGGGATTCAGCCAGTTCGCGCCTATTCGGGAGAACTGATTGTTAATTTTCAGTTTGGAGAACTGGTTGTTGGAAGAAATCTCATTTTGTTTTTTTCCACTTTACAGGGCAAATGTCAGCGTTCCAAGTATCGTGTAGAATTAAATCAGAGTCCAAGGCAAAACAATCCTTAAAGTTCCAATTTAATAAATCAGACATCTTAGCACATCTATGAAATCCCAATTCTAAAGAGCTTCCTGGGATTCCACCCAGTTAAAAGTTCATGATCTTGTCCCCACACCCACAAATCCATCACATGGTCCAATCTTCTTCTTCCATGCTGTCATCTCCACCCAGCTGCTTCCGGTCAGGTGTAAAAGTGCGGAGACAAAAGATGACCTTGGTCTTCTAGAAAATAATGACAACAACACATTCCACAATCCTACTCCTTTCTATCCCCCCTCCCATCAACTATACTAATGAAACAGCATAATGAAATAAGAGAAAGTGTGGCAGGCCAAAAATTCTAAAAGGGATATAATTGCAGGCCTGAGAGCTAATCCTGTAAGGAAGGCAGGAAGGAAACATTCTGGTGTTGTTTCTAACCTAAACTTTATTGCTCTGACAGAAGCTGCCTCTCCAGTTAACCCTTATTACATTGTAATACCTAAGGTGAAGCGCCCATCAACATGAGTGACGTTGAGTTGGCAACGCCCACTCAGTCACATGACCACTGTGCCCCCTCCCCCAGCTGGTCATTGGGGCAGAGAACTGATTGTTAAATTATTTTAATCCCACCACTGCCTAAGAGGTAACTTAGGCACTGATGTTGTATAATGATGGGCATGGACATCACAAAACATTTTGAAGTCAAACTAGTCTCCTTAAACAAATTTGTATCCTAGAGATTTGCTATTTCCATATAAGCTGTACATGAAATGTTGAGTAGTTCATTCTAAAAGCAGGTAAGAATAAGAGCCATATCCTCTTCCTAATGCTGCAATTATAGGAGCCCTATAACCTGAAATGGCTTTTTTCAGATATGTTAGAAATTAGTAATACGGGCATCACTGAAGATGGGAGCAAAACAGAGATAAAAGTATTTGAGAAATCAGCTGACTTTCAGGAAGAAGATATCTCTAATATGCCTAAACTTGTGAAATCGTGAGATTAATACAGTAATAACTGTTATCATTTTTTTCTTTTAATAATAGTAATGTACTATGTACTATGTACTATGCTTAAGTCCGACTGCAGGCGGCACAGTTCCAGGTTGTCCAAAATTTTGACCCTGGTGGCATAAGGGATTTTATTGTGAGCAGAGGAGTGGAGTACTCTTCTCGTGAAATATCACTGGACAAGCTCAATCGTGTTAATGTCTGATATACAGTGTAGGTTCCAGGCAGATAAGCTGTATTTGAGAATTGGTCTGGCAAAGGTTTGGTTGTGAGTAGGCACACAATATACAGCATCATATGTACTGTATATACTCGAGTATAAGCCTAGTTTTTCAGCCCACTTTTTGGGCTGAAAAAAGCCGCCTCGGCTTATACTCGAGTCAGTGAAAAATTTGCCCGAAATGGAGGAGAAAAAGGGGCGGGGCCATGCCGCTGGGTGACACTCGTGAATGGCCCAGTGCCCCTGTGAGTTTCCCCTCCCTCTGTGTCAGTTTGCCGCGCAGCGCGCACCGCACCATCCCCCCTCCTCACGTTCTAATGTAATGCAGGGCTGTCTTACGATTCCCCTTCCTCCCCTTCCTGCCACTCTGCAACGATGTCCCACCTCCTCCTTGTTATGGCAAGCAGCCACATAGCGATGTCCCACCTCCTCTGGTACAGTGATCCAATGATAGGAATCATTGTGCCATGTGTCATAGGAGGCGGGACATCGCTCCCGCGGCTGCACGGGACATCATCATCACAGCGGGACATCAGCATCATGAGGTGAGTGAAGTATTTCATTGAATACACCGCTAGTTTACTGTTTTTCTTTGAAATAAATATTCAAAAACATTATTGGTATCTATTTTTATTTTTGAAATTTACCGGTAGCTGCTGCATTTCCCACCCTAGGCTTATACTCGAGTCAATAACTTTTCCAGTTTTTTGTGGTAAAATTAGGTGCCTCGGCTTATATTCGGGTCGGCCTATACTCGAGTATATACGGTATTATTTTTATCTGGTACACACAACACATTTCTCTTAACTGCCAGAGAAAAAGGGAGAAATAAAAGGCCAACTGAGCGCACTTTCAAAACGCCCAATAAGCCCGTCCTACTCGCGCCAGCAGAAAAGGCCTGCTATGGATCCCATGTGCTAAGGAATTGAAGCAGGTGGGGTCAAGGAGAAGAGCCTTTTCCACTGTAAGAATTGCCCTCTCATTTTTGGCCTTCTGGAAGGGTATTAAAACCTGGATTAGCTAGTTGGCCCGGGGCTCCAAGGGGCACACTCACTGCTGGAGGCGGCTGACAGGGTAAGAAGACCTCATCTCTGTCCCATCCATCTCATAGTTCTCTTACTTGTAATTTTAGTACAGTTCTTAATAAGATATTAATCTGGGTCGTTTTAATTTTTTAACATTTGAATTGTTTTTATTTGTTTTAGAACTTGTAAGCCAGCCAGAGACTTGTAGGGGGGAATGGGTGGAATAAAAATGTAAATAAATAAATAAATAATAAAAATTGAATACCCTGATGTTATATATGTTGATGGTAGCAAGAGTACTTTATGCACAAAAATGGAAGGACACTTCAATCACCATAATGAACAAAAGGCTGCAAAAGTTGATGGCGTTTAGCAGAGATGGCTAAATTGACTGCTTTGATAAAAGAAGAAAAATACACAAGTGCTTTTGTTTCCACTTGGAAACCAGTTCTGAATAATAATAATAATAATTAGACATCGCAATACCAGGTGATAGCAGGGTCGCCGAGAAGGAACATGAAAAAATAGCAAAATACCAGGATTTAAAAATCGGAATTCAGCAACTATGGCACAAACCAGCAGTGGTGTTCCAGTGGTAATTGGCTGATTATTTAAAAGAAAGTCAAGAACATCTATTAATCGAAGTAAAGAACAAAAATCTACTGAAGGCCCATCAGACGAAACAAGAATACAGAAAAGATGTGATAAAATCAAGAATGGAGAGTTGGCAGAACAAAGCACTGCATGGCCAATTTCTGGAAAAAATAAAAGATAAAGTGGACAGTGAACAAACTTGGTTATGGTTAACAACAGGTACATTAAAGAAAGAAACAGAGTCACTAATCCTGGCTGCGCAAGAACAAGCTATCCGCACAAATGCCATTAAGGCCAAAATCGAAAAATCCTCTGATGATGCCAAATGCAGACTTTGCAAAGAAGCTGATGAAACTGTTGATCACATACTCAGCTGCTGTAAAAAATCGCGCAGACTGATTATAAATTGCGGCACAATTCAGTAGCACAAATGATCCATTGGAATTTGTGCAAAAATTATAATATTAAAACAGCAACAAACTGGTGGGAACATCAGCCTGAAAAAGTCACCGAAAATCAGATGGTCAAGATCTTGTGGGATTTCCGTATACAAACTGACAAAATACTGGCGCATAATACACCAGACATCACACTGGTTGAGAAAAATAAGGTCACAATCATAGACATCACAATGCCAGGTGATAGCAGGATCGCCGAAAAGGAACATGAAAAAATCGCAAAATACCAGGACTTAAAAATTGAAATTCAACGACTATGGCACAAACCAGCAGTGGTAATTCCAGTGGTAATTGGCACACTGGGTGCTATTCCAAAAGCACTGGAATTACATTTAAAACAGTTAAAAATTGACAAAATCACCATCAGTCAAATGCAAAAAGCCGCACTGCTTGGATGTGCACGCATATTACGAAAATACGTTACGACGTCCTAGGCCCCTGGGTGGGGCCTGACTAGTAACCAATGCCAAATCCGGTGAAACAACTGGCCGCTGTGATACAATTGTATAATAATAATAATAATAATAATAATAATAATAATAATAATAATAATAATAATAATAATAATAATAATAATAATAATAATAATAATAATTTGAATTCACATCACCTGTATGCATTAAATCCAATTTTCTATCTGTGGACATACAGTATACAGATTTTTATTATTATTCCTCTGGTTCTGCATATTTATGTCCCTTTCGAAGAGAGTTACCCCCCCCCCCAATCCAGTTCCTTGAATCTCTTCTTCCTATCTATATTTCTGGAGCAATTCTATCTCTAGTTAATTTCACAAACCAATTTCCAGTGAACCAGATCTTAATCTCTTCTAGTCACTTTCAATCTGTTTCTTAACATCTTCAAAAAACAACAACCCCCCCAAAAAACCCTCTTCCCTGGCTTGATTTCCCTTCCTTGTAAGAGGAGTGTGACAGCATTGCAGAAATAAAATTGATAGTACTGCACCTTTTGTTTGTACCAGACCCTATTGAACAGAGAAGCTGTATTTGCCTTTAAAAAAAAATCTGTGATAAAAAGAGGTAGAAGAAAAATTGCATAAGGATTGGTGAAAGGGAACATCATGTGCTTCGGAGAGTGAATTACTCAGTTCCCTGATGGAATATAACAGCTATATACATCCAATAAATTCAGTAGAAAATAACATCAAGGGTATGCATTATTCAAGTAGAAGTGGTGATTTAAAAGTACAGGCAGCTCTGTATTTTGGTTACTGTAGAGGAAGTGCAACAGTATTGGTATGAATCATTTCAAGCAAGAAATAGTCAGTGTTGGGAGTATACTCCTAGTGTTGGGTAGGCTATATATATATATATATTTGTTATATTTGTGCTGATAAATAAATAAAGGGAGACTAGTATAGATCTATTTCAAGCTATTTAGCTCTCATCAGCTAGCCATACCCTTACTGGGATTTGAACCTAGCTGATGAGAGCTAAATAGCTTGAAATAGATCTACACTAGTCTCCCTTTATTTATTTATCAGCACAAATAAAACACAAATATAACAAAGGCAACAGTAAAAATATTGGGTTTCTGTCGTGATGGACTCTTGTGACGAGCCGATTGACAGATGATGGAAGCAGTTAGCTTCCTCCCATAATTGGGGCTTACCAGGGGTTGTGACACTAAATATATACCTTCTTCCCTGGCTTCAGCTGATAAGGAGGAGACCTGTGGCATAATGGCTAAGTCGTTTGCCTAAGATGCAATACAGCACAGGTTCGAATCCTAGTAAGGATATGGCTAGCTGATGAGAGCTAAATAGCTTGAAATAGATCTATACTAGTCTTCCTTTATTTATTTATCAGCACAAATAAAAAACATTATATATATATATATATATATATATATATATATATATATATATATATATATATATATATATATATATATATATATATATATATATATATATATATCAACAAATGGTCGTTGTTGCTTTAAATGAGTGGATGTACTTAACAGCTGTAATTAACTTTACTATAAGAAGGAGTCCAGAGAACTCACTCTCTCTGCTTGCCCTATGCTTGATGACTTGATGACTGGAATGTGAACTGCAACTGTAAGCTATTGTTTGTTCTTTGAATTGTGTTTGGACTAATAGCTACTATCTACTATCACTGCTTGTGAAGCAATTATCAGTAGTAAAGCTACTTGTTTTTACAAGCAGTGTCTGAAACTCTATTCGTGTGTTTCTACTAGCAACATTCTTTCTCTCTAGCTGTACATTCCGCTGAAGCCAAGGTGGCGCAGTGGTTAAATGCAGCACTGCAGGCTACTTCAGCTGACTGGAGTTCTGCAGTTCGGCTGTTCAAATCTCACCAGCTCAGGGTTGACTCAGCCTTCCATCCTTCCGAGGTGGGTAAAATGAGGACCCGGATTGTTGGGGGCAATATGCTGACTCTGTAAACCGCTTAGAGAGGGTTGACTTAGAGGTGGTTATGAGGGAGACTTGGCAATTATCTGCACATGAGGTGCCTCCTTTTGGTTAGACGGGTGTTGCTCACCCTAAGTGGCTTTAAGGTGTGTGGACTTCAAGAATTTAAATATTAGAGGAGATGATAAGTTGCTAAAATTGTTTGGACTTGTCATGATGAAGGGGGCAGTAGTTTCTTTCTTTTTCTTTTCTTCTTTCTCTATATTTTCATCTCCCTCCTCCCTTTCTGTTTCCGCATTTTTATTTTTAAAATTTTTCTTCATTTGCATTCATTTCTTACCTTAGTATTTTTTTAAAACTTTAACAGAAAATATTACTTAACAAGAAAGTTTGAGAGACACTAGGCTTGGCTGATATTTGTAGAGCTTTTATCTCTTCTGCCTCAGTTGAATCTGCTTTCTTTTTTTGACCCTGATCTGTACTATCCAACTTCTTCCTGACTCACTCTGCCTCTATAATGGAGTGCACAAGTACCCTTTACCTGTAGACAGAGATAGATAATTCAGCCTTTTCTCCCATCATGTTATTTCCTAAAGAAAGGCTCTTGATTTTCTTTTGCCTTAAAAATACATCCGTTAAAAAGAAAGTTATACACCTAACTTTAATGTTCTTTTCCCTCTTCATTCTGTCAGGTTTACAAAGTTATCTGCTGACCTGGGTGGTTTGGATTGATGTACCCTTTGTCAGGCTTCACCTGACTTTTGGACATTTTGGAACTAACATCAGGATTGAGCAGTTACAGGGGGCTAGAAGGGTAGCACTTTATGATCCAGCAAGCTGTGGCCTCAATCCAGGAGAAGTCCCTTTTTCCCAGCAGCAGAAATAACTGCAAGCAGGAGCAGGAAGAGTCTTTTGAGGAGAAAGAAATGTAAGAAGGAATCAGTAGCAGCCTCTGGAGGAGTGTTGACCTTATCAGGAGGGAAACTTACTTCTCTTGATCAGTTGCACATAAGTCCAGGGGAGTTTCAATCACCCTATATCCGTCATGGTGAAACTATGGCACACGTGCCACAGGTGGTACACAGCACCCTCTCTGCGGGCACGCAAGCCGTTGCCCCAACTCAGCTCCACTGCGCATGTGCATGCGCCTCCCGCTGGCCAGATGATTTTTGGATCTCTGCCACGCATGTGCGGGGCGGGAAGCATGCAGGAGAGGCTTGTACATGCGTGGGTGGGTGGTGGTGGGGTCACATGCGCATGCAAAGGGGCAGAGGGGACATGGGGGTGACTCCCCCCCCATGGCCTGTTTTTGGTCTCAGGAAGCTACAGGGAGGGCTTTTAGGCCCAAAACGGAGCATGGAGGGTGCACCCTCCCCCCGCATGGCCCATTTTTGCTCCCAGGAGGCTGCAGGGAGCACACGCCTTCGGCACACAATGACAAAAAGGTTAGCCATCACTATATTAGAGTAATTAGTTTTAGAATTGGGGTTGACTGCAGTTTTGGCAATGACAGATTTCTGGTACTCATCTTGGTTCATCGTCTCCTATGAAACTGCCTGGGGATTATTGCAGTACCAGCTCACATTTGCTAAAAGGCCTTCATCATTAGTCCAACAAGTCATTGCCACTATGCTAGACATAATCTGATATTGGATTGACAGAATCTCCATTCCTTTCTATCTTAGTACTTGCTTAACAACTATCCAAGACTTTCCCAAGGCTGTACTATGGGATGGAAAGATGAGGAATTGAATAGGAGAAGCCTATGAAGAAAAAAGATGGGAAGAACATAAAACTCAGGCTGGGAAACAATTTTTTTCTTGGATAAGGTTACTAGTTATTAACTGCAAAATTCCAAATGCCCAATAGATGACAACAATGAATTGTTTTTCTCTTATCTTTTTGCTGCTGCTTACTGGTTACATGGACTTTTGCAGTTCACAAAGTTTTTGTTTTTGTAGAACAAGGGTTCAAACTCAATTTCATTGAGGATCGCATCAGGTTTATGTTTGACCTCAGGAGGGGTGGGGGCATGGCCAGGATGGGCATGGCCAACTTGATGTCACTAGTGTCGGGGGTGCTGTGGGGCCTGAGCTCTCACCCTCCTGCAACCCTCTGCCAGTGAAAGTGGATCTCAGAAGGGCTGTGCACAGCCCTCATGAGCTCAATTTTTGCTGGCAGAGCCACCACGGGCCAATCATCTACTGTTTCCAGGATGACTCCACAGGCCACATCTAAGCACTCCATGGGCTGGATCAATGGAAGGTTCGGACTGGTTGGACTGGTAGTAGTTTGGTGATCTGGGTCACTGAAACTGGCAGTGACCCAGGCCTGCCATACCCCAACATTGGTTCTCCCAATGTTGGCGCCATTGGTGCCACCATCTTGTTTTTTGCTTCTGCGCATGTGCAGAGCAATTTTTATTGCTCTGTGCATGCTCACAAAGCGTGCATCAAGCATGCCTGCCCAGCGTGCCCATGAGCAAACGGGCAGTCGTGACTGATGTAACCCATCCCTGGGCTGGATCCAGACTGTGGATCTTGAGTTTGATAACCCTGTTGTAGAGAATAGGGAAGACAACTCTGACAGAAATCTACAATAATTGCCACTATTGCAAACAATAACCATTACCTAGCCTGAAGCATTTTTTTAATCTAGAGAGACAAGATGAGGCAGCTGTTGCCTTGATTCACTGGAGTATAGGAACAAAGAGAAAGTACAGATCAATCAGACTTGCAAGATTCTGTTATTATAGCAATCTCAGTAGAAACAATTTTAGCCTTTCTGCTAAAATTTCTGATTATTTTTTTTGTTGTCTACATAGTGGGGCCAACAATTTTTAAGTTCTCTACAGATTCACTTGGCCAAACAGTTGAAATTTGTTTTAAATTCTATTAAGATTAAAAAAAACATGGAACGCTCAGATTAAGTTTTGTTTCATCAAACTGTGGCCAATTCAATTCAAAAGAGCCGAGGTGGCGCAGTGGTTAAATGCAGCACTGCAGGCTACTGCTAGATCAGCAGTTCAGCGGTTCAAATCTCACCGGCTCAGGATTGACTCAGCCTTCCATCCTTCCGAGGTGGGTAAAATGAGGACCCAGATTGTTGGGGGCAATATGCTGACTCTCTGTAAACCGCTTAGAGAGGGCTGAAAGCCCTATGAAGCGGTATATAAGTCTACTGCTATTGCTATAAAACAAGTTATGGAATTTTGAGGATACATTTTGCAATTTGTGCACTGCCTTAATTGCCATGTACAGATGGGCAGTCTAAAAGATTCTAAAAATCCTAAAAGATTCGTGTAAGTATAGGCCAGGCTCAAATACTTTCATTTCTGGGCAAGATAAGTGGCCTTGTAGCTGCAAATCATCTGGATGATATTAGACCCCAATTTGGGTGGAACACAGATGGGATTGCTTAGGTCATGTTGGTGAACAACTTGCACTAGAAAATGGAGGTAGTACAGGCCTTGATTACTTAGCGTGAAGGAATGTAGACCTGGCCTTAGGCAAGGAATAAGTGAAAGGTTAAGACTTTCAGCTCAGATTACTCACTCCTGAAAAAGAGAAAAGCCTGAGAAATAAACTCAAAATAACTCTGCCTTGAATCTATTGGTTATAACATAGAGCAGGAAGAAATTATGACAGGCTTTTAAGATCCTGCTATTCTGCCCTATAAAAATAAAGAGCATTGTGGTGTCTGCTACCAGTTTAGGTGGCTTGAAAAAGGATTGGGACAATTAATGGAAGTTTTTGGGATCAATATGTCAGAGTTTGTTACAAAAATCAAATTCAGAAAGTACACACAGATAACTGATTCAGCAGGATTCATTAACATCTTTATATATAATATATGAAGTAAATATACAATAGCAACAGCTGGTTCACAGGCAGAGGAGAGAACAGTTTAGTTTCAGTTCAGAGAGAAGACTAGTTTCAGTTTCAATTCTCAGCACAGCACTTGCAACTTTTAGTACTAAGTATTAAATGCCCAGGCTCCAAACCATCTGGCATCGTATTCAGTCACCAAATAATTCCCATTGGCTGACCCAGTTGCCATGGCTATACATTGGTTGACCTTGTTACCATGTCCTATTCCAGCCTGTCCCCAATGGCTGACCTGTTGTTAGGTCCTATTCCAGTTCATGAATATTCTGACACAATATCTATTAGCCTTGATGTCACTGCAACTGTCTTTGAAGGCCATACACTGGGAGAATGTTTGTCTTCTTTGGCCACTGTGAGAACTGTTGTTCTAGATAAGTTAAGGATCATATCTGGTAGAGCATTGTTACATTCTTTTCTTATTATTAGAATCTCTACTGTGTTTATTTTTTGCTTCCCTCAAATGGTTCACACTTTGGATACCACTGACCATGACATTATTTAGCATTTTCTTTTACAATTTTTCAGGAATTATACCATTTACATCCAGAAGGAGACAACTACTGTTCTTATTTTCCTTTTTTTAAAAATAAATTTTTATTTTAAACACATAAACACATCACCAAAACAAACACATGACTTAAGACAACATAGGAACAAGAAGTTCCATCATATATCATACAGCAGTTCTGTATCGGTTTCTTTGCAGTTAGTGTTTTCCCTTCTATACCTTTCTATCTTACATTCATTGTCTCCTTATTCGTTATCCATTTTTATGTACAATTCTATATTTATTTATGCTTAGCTATTTATAACCAAATATTGTTTATCTATATTGTGCTATATATTCTTACTATTGCTTATTCTCTTACTTACAATTTTAGGTGTACATTCACATGGTTATTCTTTTTCTTTGCCATTCTTATACTATTGTTATTCCATTTAAAAGATTATAAAGTACAGTTTGGATTGTTTTGTTTACCATCCCTAGCGCCTGTTATGACACCACCTTATTTTCTCTTTCTTTTCTTTTCTCTCTCCCTTCCTTCTCTACTTCCTTGCTTACTCTTCTCCTTCCCCTACTGTTCTTATTTTCCTAAAGGGTTTCATCTCCTCTCTCAAGTTACTCATCCTCTAGATGAAACTGCCGAGAAAGATCATTCCGAGTTTTGAAGTGATATATCAGTGTGGATGGAACTTATCTGTACTGTTCCTTATCATCTAGTTCCAAGGAATTAATAGATACTCTTGAAAACCCATAACAGACTAGATGGGAGAAAACAAACTAAAATTAATTAAAATGAATTCAGCCGTTTTGGGTGTAGTTGAATGCATCCTCAAAAAGAAAGTCGGTAGCCTTTTCTCCTTAAGTAAAGAGAGTTAATGCTAATGCTTAAAGTGTTCGTGTAAGTTTCTGGAGACCCAGATTCAAGTTTACCCTACAGTCATGGAAGTATATTGAGTGACTTTGGTCCAATTACTCTCTCTAAGTCCAATCTATTTCATAAGGCTGTTCTTGTGGGGAAAATGCATATGAGGATGCAATAGTCACCCCTTTGAGGTAGTCCAGACCAGTGGTGGGATTCAATTTTTTTTACTACCAGTTCTGTGGGCGTGGCTTGGTGAGTGTGGCAAGGGAAGGATACTGTGAAATCTCCAATCCCTCCTCACTCCAGGGGAAGGTTACTGCAAAATCCCCATTCCCTCCCGATCAGCTGGGACTCGGGAGGCAGAGAGTAGATGGAGACAGGGCCAGTCAGGGGTGGTATTTACCGGTTCGCTGAACTGCTCAAAATTTCTGTTACTGGTTCTCCAGAACTGGTCAGAACCTGCTGAATACCACCTCTAGTCCAGACTAAAAACATAAACCATAAGTAACAACACTGTCTTTATTGCAAGGTTATATTAACAGAATCCTACAAGTCTGAATGTATTTTTCTTTGACTTTCCAGAAAATTAGGGAGAGTCTCTTTTGAAATGTTTCTCTTACCCCTTTTCTTTTTGTGGGCTGAGATACTTTTTGCATGATGGTTGTCTAGGCTGTGGCTTCCCTGGATCCCAACGTCATTCCCACATACCATTACACTTATAAACACTTATTATTTGAAGAGCCGAGGTGGCGCAGTGGTTAGGGTGCAGGACTGCAGGCCACTTTAGCTGACTGTGATCTGCAGTTCAGTGGTTCAAATCTCACCGGCTCAAGGTCAACTCAGCCTTCCATCCTTCCAAGGTGGGTGAAATGAGGACCCAGACTGTGGGGGCAAGTTGCTGACTCAATTTGCTAAAAAAAATTTGTAAACCGCTTAGAGAGGGCTGAAAGCCCTATTAAGCGGTATAGAAGTCTAATTAATAAATAAAATAATAAATTAATAAATAAATTTGAGCATCTAGAGGAAAGGTAGGATATAATTCTAATCAATAAATAATTGAATACATGGATACATTATTCATCCTGGAATCTTTATTACTAATCTTAAATATTCTGGATCCGATTATGCTTTTTTGCAGCATTTGTTGGCATTACTTGAATTTTGTTCCCTTGGTAAAAGTGCAAAGTGAGCGTCCTGAATTTATCATTGTGCCTATTTCACAAGCCCAGTAGACTTTCCCAAACGCTGAGTTGATAAGCAATCCAAGTGAAGGAAAAGTGCCAAACCTCTTGATTAATGACCAAACTCTGAGTTATGGATTAACCTGAAAGCCCAATAATACAGATTTACTTTTTACTGACAAGTTACCTCAGCAATAGCGATGGGATTGATTTTCGCATGAACATGCTTAGAATTGTAGCCGTAAAGCTAGGCATTCTGTCTCTTGCTGAGATATTAATAAAACGAACGTATGATGGAAAGTTACAGAATGTTTTGCTGCAGATCAAACTAGGTTCAGAGAAGCAGGTCTAGCAAGTGTGTCTTATATAACCCAACCGACAATGCAGACAGACATAACAGGAACAAAATACATTACTCTGGAAGCAACACTATAAGATTATCTTCATATGATCACTCTACAGTACTCAGGCATTTTGAGCCCTGAGCCATTAAAGTGATGGGTGTATTATATATACAGTACTTCCAAAGTTTAAGCTACATTTGCCTTTGTCCAATTATTTCTCTGAATTCCTGAGAGCTTTGAAGGTGCACAAAGGGCAAGACTATGCATACTTAACTAATTTGTGCTGGTGTGTTCTATGCACTTCTTTTCAGAAAAATCAAGAAATGATGGAAGAAATGGGGGAGGAAGAGGAAACATCACAGACAGCCCTACCCTTTATGTCGTGTCAAAACTTTCATGTTTCATGGGGAAGGTGTTTCGGTTGTCTGAGAGTACAGATGAAGTTTTTAATAAGAAAAGGAGAGCTTCCAGACTCTTCTCTGCTTCAGAGATGTGTGAAACTCACCCAGAGTTTTGTTATTTTTCCCCACCAAAATGATTTAAAAGATATTTCTGCTATGGGGAAAGGAGTGTACTAAGAGCAAAAATGGGAGTAATTTGTCTCTCAGAGAGAGGTCTCCCATTCTCAACCCTACCTTTCAGAGCAAAAGAAATGGGTGTTGTGGCCCGCCAGCAGAGCTGGCAGCAGAGTCAGACAGTGAGGAGGTTGGGGAGGAGCATGGGCCAGTCCTGGAGGCTGGGGAAGGCTTGGACAAGGGCTCTGCATTGGAGGCAGAGACAAGGCTGAGGCCATCTGGCAGTGATCATGTGCCTTCGGAGCTAGACAGCAGTGAGGCAGAGGAATAGCTAGAGCCTGTTCCCAGCGTGCGCATGCGTAGAGCTGCCAGAAGAAAAGAACAACTCAGAAATCGGGATAGAGTTGGGAGTAAAGTCACAGGTGGAAGGAAGGTAATCGGCCGCTCCCGTAGGAAATAAAAGAGGAGCGAAAAGAGAATGGGCTTTTGCAGGAAACAATTTGTTCATTCGGGTCGTTAGATTCGTTTCAGGAGTGTGAAGATCTGCCCGTGAATCTCAGAGACCCTGTGCCCAGACTTTCCTTGCACAGCACCGCATTTGGAAAATATGTACATGGCAGCTTTCCAAGATAGATAAGGTCTTTAGTCTATAAATATTCCTTTGAAAGACTGTTTGCAAAGGCCTTGCTGAATGCGAATGAGAGGAATTCACATTTGTTTAATAAAACGGGTTTTGTCAGGACCAGGACTCTGCCTCGTGCTTTTTGGGGAAGCCAGATCAGAACAATGGGTTGGATAGAGTGGCCATACCTCATCTGTACATCACTGGATCACTGGAAGTCTCTCGTGGCCCTCAGGTTAAGGATGATAAGGTTCATCTTTCAACTCTTAAGATTTCATCCCTCTTGCCTTTAAGTCATGAGAGGTCTTTTTAGCTGGATTTTGGGAGGAGCAGGGGGGGAGAGAGAATGTATAGCACATAGATGGAAGATTGCCTGCCATTATAATCCTCTATTGCAGGGGTGTCAAACTCACATCGTGATGGCGTCATCAAGTGGTGTATCAGGATCTCCCCCACTTGGCTAAACCGGATGTGGGCATGGCCAGCATGTGACACATCCAGTCTGCAGGCTGAGAGTTTGACAGTCTATTGGCTTTCATTTAAGTTCATATTAAGTTCATTTAGCTCTAAGTGTTGCAAGATGGAATGTTCCTTTAAAGGCTGATTGCTCCTTTCAGTACATGAACTGATGATTTCATGCTTCTAAGCTGCGCAGTAATTATTGTTTATCTATCACTGTTGATTTGCATATTCGCTGAACTTCAAACTTGCTGAAATTCTTTTGAGTTTGTTCAAAGATCAATAAAGGTAAGGTTTGTGAATCACACTGAAGAAATCACACTACCACATTTTTTAAACAAGATTTATTGATATGAAAAGTCAATTTCTTTGAATATTTCAGGACTGCTTGCTTGCTCAAAAACTTTTTTATTAAGGCTTATTGCAAGATAAAGCCACAAAAAGGAACAAAAGCCAGAAAATTAAGAGAAAGTAAAGTGCAAAAAGAAAGTAAGGGGAAAAAAATAGTGGCAACTTCTAACTTTGTTCAGTGCAGTAGAGTACAAAAAATAAAGAATTACAACTTTTAACCTTTTGCCTCACATTTCTCAACATGTCAAGCCATTTCTATTACATAAAATCATTCTAATCATTAAAACCTAAAATCAAAGTTTCAGTGATTTCAGTTTCAATCAAAAAGTTCAAAAGCGGAATATTTCAGGAGTGTTAGAAAAAATCTATCAGCCCAACATCTGTCTCGTTATTTTAGTAAGACAAGGTGAAAGGGAGATGGGTTATGGCAGGTGTCCAGAATGCCGGGCAGAATGCAGCTCGCTAAACAAGTAGCCTGCCAAATGCTAACATCATTACAGTTGTTGTTAGCTAGTCAAAATTCCCTTTATCCCTTAGTGCAGAAGTACTCAACTTAAATTCCTGGGGTTGCACTGCACGTGGCCTACAGAAGTGGAAATTATCAAATATACTGCATAACTAAAAGTAGTTATATTAACAGCATTTAATCTGCAAACAAAATAAAACTTAATTAGTTTTGAGGTCTTTAAATTAGCTATTATTTTTTGGAGTGTGACCTCTAGCCTATCATTGAGATATGCCAAAAGGGATTCTTGGTTAGAAAACGTTGAGTATTTTTCCCCCCCACTGGGCTGCTCTAAACAATAAAATGTTTGCAAACTGTTTCTTCCATGTCTTATTTAACAGAAAGAGATATTTTGCTAATTTCAATAGCATTCTTGTCTCTATTTTTCTGCCTCTTCATTGTTAATCACATTGTCCACCGAGTTCTATTATCAATGGCATTAATTATTGGGAAATTTGTTGCGTAACACAAGGTCTGATGCTAATTACACTGACATTGTCTCCATTGCATCTGAGGATGCCAGCCTCGCATTCCGTCATAGTCTGTTGTTCTGGACTTCCATTCACACTGACACAAATGCTTGTTCCAGTTTCGCTGCATTGTCCAGCTTCTCTGCATGTGCACGTATTGGTGGATTCTAAATAACGAACAATTGCAAAGTAGGAGGTTAATGCAATGAACATACAAAATCAGATCTTTAGTACATAAACCAACCTAACCAACTGATTAAGTGAGAGTTACAAAAAAGGCCAAATTAATATGTTTATGGTTTGAAAGATGTATTGGGAGTTTTCACTGACTCTAGAGTATTCTTCCAGGCAAGGGTAACCACCAGGGGTGGGTTCCGGCAGGCACTACTGCCGGTTCACTCGTGGGCATGTGGCGCACACATGTGTGCTTGATGCACACTGTACATTCATGCAGAGTGCAATAAAAATTGTTCTGCGTATGCGCATAAGCAAAAAAAAAATGGCGGCACCAAGAACCAGTTTGGGGGAGTGGCAGGCTTGAGTCGCTGCTGGTTTCAGTGACCCAGGTAGCCAAACCACTACCGGTTTAGCCGAACTGGTCCAAACTGGTAGGAACCCACCTCTGGTAATCACAGTGTATGGTCAGAAAAAGTTGAGCTGGTGGCCAGCATGCTGTGATCAAAGCTCCAGCTATTCGTGTGTGTGTGTGTGTGTGTGTGTGTGTGTGTGTGTGTGTGTGTGTGTGTGTGTGTGTGAGAGAGAGAGAGAGAGAGAGAGAGAGAGAGAGAGAGAGAGAGAGAGAGAGAGAGAGAGAGAGAGAGAAATGTTTATATATCTGCAACACACATAAAAACAGATGTTTTGATCAAACTATTGTAGCTACCAGCTTGATTTTTCTGATGATATCCTGCAGATACATGGCTTCCAGGATACAACAAGAAGTAGCAATAGATGTAACAGTAAACTTTGTGTGTACATGTCTGTGGTTGAATCTTGGTGACTGCCCGGACAAATTCATGCAGTTTTCTTGGTGAGATTTTAACAGTGGTTTGCCATTGTCTGTTTTTTAAGACTGAGAGAGAGAGTGTGTGACCGGCTTAACATCACCAACTGGATTTGTGCCTAAAGCAGGACTACCACCGTCTCCTGGTTTCTAGCTCAGTATTTTAATCACTAGTTCAAACTGGGTTTTGTAAACTATTGCTCCACTCTAATTCCTTCCTCTGCTCTTTACATTAATAATAACCCTTAATTTTTCCCTGTGAGGGGCATAATGGGAAATGGGAGAACTTTTTTGAGAAAATGCGAAGGGACAAAAAATCCCTCTAGGTTCTCTCTTTCTCTTTCTCTCTCTCTCTCTCCCTCCCTCCCTCCCTCCCTCCCCTCCCTCCCTCCCTCCCTCCGTGTGTGTGTGTGTGTGTGTGTGTGTGTGTGTGTGAGAGAGAGAGAGAGAGAGAGAGAGAGAGAGAGAGAGAGAGAGAGAATAATCCCCCTGACTCTTTATCAGAAACAGAGACAGATGTATAGTTTCCTAACTTTTGGAAGTAAAGAAAAATCTCTTACCATCACAATTCTCCCACAGCTGACAGGATTCACAACTTCTCTCAGATAAGGTAGGGACTCTGCAGTTCTCTTCACCCGCTAAAAGGTATTGCCTGCCCCTACATTCGAGGGCATGTAACTTGCAAATGGTTAGCCACAGGCTCCTCTGAGTTTTGGGGTCAGTAGCGCACACATCCAGGGAAGAGCTGGAAAGGGAGGAAAAAAACAACTCCAGCAAATCGCCCACAATGTTCTTCTGACTTTTAACAGCAGGAACACATTGTCTGAATCCTCCAGGCTGCACAAAGTCCTTGAAAGCCTGGGATGCAACCTCCAAGCTCCCTGCTGCCAAATTGTAATTCTTAATATGTCAGGAGTGTATTACACAATTGGAGTTTAATCATGTGAATTGTCTTTAATATCAATAAGCTGCATATATTCATTAATTAGTATGATGTCCTCAATCTCCAAATAGATTGGAATAGAAATAGAAATAAACTAAACTAGACTAGACTGGACTAGACTAGACTAGACTAGACTAGACTAGACTAGACTAGACTAGACTAGACTAGAATAGAATAGAATAGAATAGAATAGAATAGAATAGAATAGAATAGAATAACAGAGTTGGGCGGCACCTTGGAGGTCTTCTAGTCCAACCCCCTGCCTAGGCAGGAAACCCTACACCACTTCAGACAAATGTTTATCCAATCTCTTCTTACAAACTTCCAGTGTTGGAGCATTTTCAACTTCTGGAGGCAAATTGTTCCACTGATTAATTGTTCTAAATGTCAGGAAATTTCTCCTTAGTTCTAGGCTGTTTTTCTTCTTGATTAGTTTCCAGTCCACCCATTGCTTCTTGTCTATATTTTCCAACTTTGCAGTGGAATTCAAAGGCAAGTCCTAACTGTAGCCTGAGGCTGGAATCTGTTAACAGTCTAAGAACAGGATTGCCTTCCAGGATGTATCCTGGATCCAGATGAGGGCAGTGGGTGAAGCTCTGCTTCTCCTAAAACCCCACTTCTCCCATAAGTTCTTCGCATTCACTGTTTTAGTAGGAGAGGAAGGGTGATGGTAATAACTTCCTCAAATCAACCTCGTCTCATCTTGTGTCAAAAGTCCAGGAACTAGAAGTGGAAATTATTAATTTAATTTTTTTTTAAAGTATTTTAAAAATACGTCTTAAAAAACATAACTTTATATAGTTTTAGCACAGTGCCAGGCCATGTTAATGGCAGGGATATACCAGCAAGTCATTCTGTGTGCATGTTGGTCCCTGTGGGCACTGCAAAAGATGGATAGTTGCTTGAATAGTGCCACATTCACAGTAAATATCCTTGTCCTCAAGGAAAAAACTGTGGGGTCTTTAATTCTAGCCAAACTAATGTGTAGTTTATTTAAACATCTCCAAGCCATCCACTCCTCCACCAAACCTCCAGGCAAACCATTTCGGACTGGTTCACCCAAGCTGTTAGTGGAAATTGTGGGTGGGTCCACTACCCATTGACCCATCTACCATGGCTCTATACCATGCTATTTAGGCACATTTTCAAGCCAAAGCACATGTGTGGAATGCCGAATGCATATGTGTGGAGGTGGCCTGTGCAAGCGAAGTGAGAGCACATGAGTGAATGCTCACATTTTCGAACCAACAGGGAAGGTAAGTGAATACCACTTCTGCTCAAGCGGTTCTATCCAACTATGAAGATAGCTTCATTTTTTGCAAATGTAGCTCAGATTGTTTCTCAAAAGCTTTTAAATTAAAGATATCTTGTTGTTGATAAATAATTTTAATAAGGAAGTAATTAAAAATTGATGTATGTATGTATGTATGTATGTATGTATGAATGTATGAATGAAGTGACTATTTAGAATACCTTGTTGAAAAATGAAGGGATAACATCTTTGTTTGAATGTATGATGTACAAGGACAATAATGAACATAAGCATACTCGATAGTTGATTGGTGGGATTATACATAATTGAAAACAGTGATATACAAATATAAATGGTTGGTAAATCTTTTTCATATCGAGATATGTGATTATATAAAGGTATATTGTTATTAAACAGACAATCAAAAATGTAAGGGAAAATATTAATTGTAATTGAATATACACTGTACAATGAAAGTGAGGTATTTAGTTATATTAGATGAAAAATCTGTGATTGTAAATGTAATAGAGAATATGGATGCAAAAACACTTGTAACCAAACGACATGCTGTATATAATGGATGAGATCCTTTTTTTATGTTGTTTTTTTATGTTTAAAAATTAAAAAAAACAGATTGCAAAAAAAAAAAGCTCTTTAATTCACCCAGGACTCACACATTTAGAAATTCAATTGAACAGAAATGGCAAATCTGTTAAATCCACTCACCTGCATTCGTTTGGCAACTTACACACACACCGAGTCTCAAAAACTCTCTCCCAGGGTTGGCACTGAATCACTGTTGGATGTGTTACTGGAGGGGCAACTGAAATGAAAGTAGAAGTATAGCAACACTAGAAGAAAAAGGAAAGCCAAAGAAAACTCTCCCAGCACAGCCTCAGGAGTTTCTCTGGGCCAATTTTGAATAAGGGATTTGATACTTTAATGACAAAATTAGGGTTTACCTTTAAGAACTGGTGCAGCTTTATGGCTATTGAGAGTCCAACTAAATAACCACTGTTCTTGAAATCACTTCATTAAATGTTCTCTAGATGCAATTGTTTAATGGCTATGCAATAATAGGAAGGTTTAAACCACAGGTGTCCAATTTTGGCAACTTTAAGACATGTAGACTTTAACTGCCAGAATTCCCCAGGCTGGATGGAGAATTTGGGGAGTTCAATAGCAATAGCAAAGGCATTTAGACTTATACACTACTTCACAGTGCTTTAGAGGCCTCTCTAAGTGGTTTACAGAGTCAGCCTATTGCCCCCAACAATCTGGGTCCTCATTTTACCCACCTCGGAAGGATGGAAGGCTGAGTCAACCTTGAGCCTGATGAAATTTGAACTGCCAAACTGCTAGCAAACAGCAGTCAGCAGAAGTAGCCTGCAGTACTGCATTCTAACCACTGTGCCACTACAGCTCTTAAAATTGTCAAGGTTTGACACCACTGGTTTAAACTATTCCTCTTTAATCATGATTAAAACAAAATTATGCGCCTCCATCCTCTGTAATTCAACTATCCCATTTTAATATTTGCATTTTAGGCTATGCTGTCATTTTATATATATTTGTGTGTGTGTTTGTTTGTGTGTTTGTGTGTGTTTGTGTGTGTGTGTTCCAGCATAACTCTGGAACACCTTGAGCAATTTCAACCAAATTTGGTACACAGATGACTTACTCTCTGGGAAAAATACTGTGGGGGATACGACACCCCTAACACCCCTCAGGGTGTGTATTCTGTTAAGATACAGCCTGTTGTGTCGTACTGGCTTCTACCGTACAGAGCAGTGGAGTTGCCATGGTAACAGCTTCATAGTATTCCACAAGGGGGCTTCCTCTGGTAACGGGGAAAATCCAACCTTAGAAATTATGTTTGGTCTGGACATTTCCCCCCTATAAATAAATACAACAAGTTATCGGCTAATATAAAATAACTGTTATATTTTTTGGGCCCTTTTCAATCTTCTGAAACCCAGCTTCCTATCACTGGATGAGAATGGGGATTAAAACAAAAGTTTAGGCTGCAAATTGGCTCATTAGAAGCAATCCTTTAATGGAATACAATTATTGCACTCATGGAGGGTGCACATGACCTTAAAGAAAAATTCATTGATCTAAACTTCATTGATCTCAATGCAAAATTACCAGGAATATAAAGTACAAATACTAAAATTTAAGAATTTATCTTAAAACAAGCAGTTCTTGGATCAGGGCTGACTTAAGGCATTTTGCTATCAGAGACAAAAAGAGGATTTCATATATAACACTTTGCTGGACCAACAATTGGATTAAGAACAACTTTTGTGTCTCTACCATCTCTGAAGATACCAACTAGCTTAGGAGGCAGAGATGATGATGGTGGTAACATCTACCAAACTGATGCTATTTTTTAACCTTTTAGAACTGACACGTACCTTGTTTTCTGCAATGGATTTCAGCAAAGTCAGGAGACCATTTCAGACTAGGTTCACATAGAAGAAGAGCTGATCCTACTAGCTGCATATTGTTTGGGCATGACAGCTGAATTTTCTCTCCAATCTGATAGGAAGGCTTCAGTGGATTTCCTCTTAGTTGCCCTTCAAACCTTGGAAAAAGACAAGCTGTTTCTAAGAAAAAAGAAAGAGGCAAAGAGACAAATATTTTCAATTTCTGTTTTCTATTTTCCTATTGAAGACAATAGCCCTTATCTTTTTCAGCTGTGTCTTGAGACGGAATCAGAAAATACCGAAGTGATATGAGTGTGCTGTATAAATTGTATGCACTGTACATCTCTTTTCTCTGCTTTTTTCTTTTATCTAATTCCTCTTCCCCCTATTTTCTATCTGCTCCATGTGACTTTTATTCTTTCATAATTTGGGTGATGAAAAATGTCAGGACCCAAATTAGATCCTGACCTATAAACTGAGAACTAATACTACAGAACTAAAAAAATGGCTATATCCTATCCAAGCATAGGCAGATACATGTGAAGAGATTCAAATGATCTTCTAAAATTTTCCATTCACATTGGACTACAATTTCCTTTATCCTCTGAACAGGCTTAATAAAAGTCTTCCAATAGATTTAGAGCAGGGGTGGGGAACCATGGCTGGCTCAGGAATTCTGGGAGTTGAAGTCATAAAAGAACCATGATTCTCCACCCGTGATGTAGGTGCTCCAAAGAAGGTTAAGTGCCCCTTCTTCATTCATTAGGTGCCCACAAACAGAGGGATAGAATCAAGATCAGGTGAAGTGTTAATACCACTTTATAATGCCTTGGTAAGGCCACACTTGGAATACTGCATTCAGTTTTGGTCGCCATGATGTAGAAAAGATGTGGAGACTCTAGAAAGAGTGCAGAGAAGAGCAACAAAGATGATTAGGGGACTGGAGGCTGAAACATATAAAGAATGTTTACTGGAATTGGGTATGTCTAGTCTGATGAAAAGAAGGACTAGGGGAGACATGATAGCAGTGTTCTGATATCACAGGGGCTGCCACAAAGAAGATGGGGTCAAGCTATTCTCCAAAGCACTTGAGGCAGGGGAGAAATTCAGCAGGTTCTGAGCGGAAATTTTGAGTAGTTTGGAGAACTGGCAAATACGAACTCTGGCTGGCCCCAGAGTGGGGTAGGAATGGAGATTTTGCAATATCCTTCCCCCATGAGTGGGTAGGAATGGGGATTTTGCAGTATCCTTCCCCCAGGAATGGAGTGGGAATGAAGATTGTGCAATATCGTTCCCCCAGAAGTGGGTAGGAATGGAGATTTTGCAATATCCTTCCCCCAGGACTGGGTAGGAATGGGGATTTTGCAGTATCCTTCCCCGAGGAATGGAGTGGGAATGAAGATTGTGCAATATCGTTCCCCCAGAAGTGGGTAGGAATGGAGATTTTGCAATATCCTTCCCCCAGGAGTGGGTAGGAATGGGGATTTTGCAGTATCCTTCCCCCAGGAATGGAGTGGGAATGAAGATTGTGCAATATCCTTCCCCCACAAGTTTGGAGGAATGAGGATTTTGCAATATCTTTCCCCTACCACGCCCACTAAGCCATGCCCATAGAACCGGCAGTACATTTTTCTGAATTTCACCACTGACTTGAGGGTAGGACAAGAAGCAATGGGTGGAAACTAATCAGGGAGAAAAGCAATGTAGAACTAAGGAGAAATTTCCTAACAATAAGAACAATTAACCAGTGGAACAACTTGCCTCCAGAAGTTGTAAATGCTCCAACACTGGAAGTTTTTAAGAAGAGATTGGATAACCATTTGTCACATTGGGGAAAGCTGGATAAGGACAGAATATTCTTCTTTTCTTTGAATTATATAATATTTGAGTAATCAGAGTTTTTTTTTAAAAGAGATAAAAATAGATTTATTGGGAGACAATCATGGTACATGATGAACATAAAACAAAGCTTTTGTGTAATGTGCAATTTAAAGGGAAATCGTTTACATCTGCACATAATAAAAATACAGAAGGATAAATATTACGGCTACATCCTTTGATAAAATAATGCATAATGATATATATTTGTATAGTTACTTTAGTATGTGGGAAATTTAGTTTCATAATAAGAAATCTTTAAAATGGTGAAGCATAAAGAAAAAGGTGACAGTTGTTTTCAGAATCATTATGATTATATATAATTATTTCTCTGGAGTGAAATAAAATGATCAGTGTGGGAAAACAATATGCATTACCAAGCTTTTCCCTTCTTTAGGACAGAGGTAGGAAGAAACTTGTCACAGAGAAGAAGAATAAAAAAGAATTACTGAGGACAACCACACAGAGAGAAAACAGAAGAATGCTAATATGATTTTGGCAGGAAGGGGAAGAAAAAGACTGAAGACAGAAATGAGAGAATTATTATATCAATTGTTGGGAATGTCTGTTGTAGCCCAACAGTGGCCGGCTGAGCTGTTGGTGGAATCTGACAGCGATGAACACTATGGGACTGCCCTGGAGGCTGAGGAAGACTCTGGGGGGGGGGTGTGTTCGGAGTCAGAGAAGAGACTAGAGAGGCCTGTTGGCCACCAGGTGGTGTCTGAGTCAGGTAGCAGTGAGGAAGAACAGAGGGAGGCTGTCCCTGATGTACATATGCGTAGGGCTGTGAGAAGGGGGAAGCAGCTTTGGAAAAAGGTTCACAGAAGGAAATAGGAACAGGTGGCTACTAATTGGCCCCTCCCAAAGAGCTTATAGATGGGGCCACAGGAAACAACAATTTACTGATCCAGCTGTAGAGAAAGATTTGGAGACTTTCATGAGTTCAAGCCTTGTTTCATAGAGATAGCTTTCCGGGCTCCCAGCCAAGGGGTTGCTTATCTCCTTCCTTAGTTGTGGCAGACAGCCAGGTCTGTGTCCATATGTATTGTACAGGCTTGGGACAGAACAATGTCAATGTTTAAACAACCATTAAGGCCTCCACTTAACAAAAACCATCCCTTCCTAGGGCATACCCTTCTTATATTAGAATCTGTATTTTATTATTTTATTTTATTATTATTTTAGGGGGGCAGTGCTTTCTGAGCTTAGCTATTTTTTTGCAGACATTTCATTACCTTAGGAAACATCATCACTACCATGTCTACAAGAAAACAAGTAAGCTCAGAGATCACAAAGGATCTTTCATTTCAAACCTCAGCTTCTCCTTTATTGGTATTTTATAATTTATTTTATTTTATTTATTATTTTAATACTGCTCATTTCAGTCTCAGAGTGACTCTGTCCTAGAGTGACTATGTCCTGTTTCATGACATGAAAAAAGTGAGTAGGAGTGTATTTTATTTTCTTCCTTTTTCAAAGGAAGTATTGGTGTGTGTGTGTGTGTGTGTGTGTGTACATGTGTATTTGTGTCTGAATTAATCTTGACTTCTAGTTTTCCTTTGCTTCCTTCCTAGGGCTGAGAGAGAGATGAACTGGGCCAAAACATTCCAGCTGATTTTTGGGCCTAGTGCTTTCTCCTGCTTTCTAATCTGGAACATTTAATTACTACTACAATTGGCTCTAAAGTTAATGCTAATGATGGGAAATTGGAGAAAGACAAAAAGAAGTACTTACATACTTAAAACTGTGGATCTAGACCAGGGGTGTCAAACTCATGGCCCAGGGCTGGATCTGGCCCACGGGGTATTTAGATCTGGCCCATGGGAACAGCGAAGGACTGTATTGCTTCTGTCAGAGAAAATGGGCTCCCAAGCTCTGTTTCTGGCTGCCACAGCCTCCTGTAATCCTCTGCCAGTGAAAATGGAGCTTGGGAGTCCATTTTCTTTGGCAGAGGGTTGCAGGAGTCCGTGGCAGCCGAAAACGGAGTTTGGGAGCCTGTTTTCACTGGCAGAATGGTCGGGCCACCATGGCTGCTGACAGGAGTGATATTAAGCTGGCCACACCCACCCTGGCCACCCACCCCCCAAGATCAAACATAACCCTGATGTGGCCCTCAATGAAATTGAGTGACACCCCCGATCTAGGCAATTTCCTTTCCTATCAACAACTGACAAGTGGGTGAGAAACTCCAGTGAAGTCAATACCCTAATGCAATGCTTCTCAATTGTAATAGTTTGTAAATTGTGTGAATTTCAACTCTGTCTCGGAAATTCTGGAAATTGAAGCTGTGGACGTTGAGAAACACTGTTCTAATGGATGTCCACAAATATTGCTTCTTTCAGCTGAAAGGGCTTATCCTCCCAATACTAATCTTTAGGGAATACCACCAAAGTAGTGATATCATCTTTTTTATCCTACTTACAGTCGTTCTAAAGTTATCTCTTTGGTCATTTTGGGAATAGATATAGGACTAAACAAACTTTTGGTCTGTTTTAGCAGCAATTCTCTGCTATTCGTATACATACTCTGGCAGCTGATTGCTCCAATAGTCCATTTCAAGCCTTCAGCACAAGTAGCAACTGGGTTTCCTACAATTATGTATCCAGTGTTGCAAGCATAATGGATGCTTTTCCCCACAGGATAAGATGAATCAGCGTCCTAAGAAAAACCAACAACCTTGAGAATCACTGAACAGAACAAACAAACAAATCTTTATATGCAGAATATCCTTATGGAATATATCAGACAATACAACAGTTGTTTTTCTTTGGCTTAAGCATTTTTGAAATATCAATAAGAGTTGGAATCGAGTATTTTTTTCTGGAGAACAATAATAAGAGCACAAAAAAACTTTCTAGCAGTAGAATAATCTCTGGACCTTTGGAGAAAACAGTTAAGAAGTCAAAAACATCTTGCCTATCTTCTAAAAAGAGGGAGAGAAGGAAGAAAAGAGAAAATACTTCAGTGGGTATAATGTAGTATGTCAAAGGATTGTGGCTCTTCTGTTCTAGCTGTCTTATCAAAGTGTCCTTCCAAAGAGGTTGAACAGTCATGCTACTAGGAAAATCAGAATGTTGCGATGCCAATGAATACCACGTATGATGGTTTTTCCCCCCTGAATACGTTAATCTAGGATAATCTAAGTTAGATTTCTGTATCTGCACATAGATTCGGAATCCAAGGAATATTCTTCTATGACTTACTTACTTGAACATATCCATTTTCCAAGGCAGGTGGTGATGGGCAGGATTCTCTGACAGTTCCAGAAGTATCAAAGCAGTGTGGCTCAATTGTTCTATAAAGCAAAACATGATAGACTCCATTTTACCAAATACTCTTCAAGATATTTGTCACCTTTCGTTTCAAAATGCCCCATCCATCCATCCATCCATCCATCCATCCATCCATCCATCCATCCATTTATCTATTGATGAAAGTTAGCACCCACCTTTCTCCTAGAAGAATGACATATTTTAGGAAATATTAAAAAAGCTGAATATTATATTTCCCTGGATGAGAAATTGAGAAACATGCTCTTGGTGACAGAAACTCAGCTCCAGCCCCCTGCCCCCAGGAGATAATTTGATACCATCTTATCTACAAAACAAAAGACCTCAGCTCCAGGGTGATGGGATTAAGACATGACCCTCCAGGATATAATAGGATTATCTATCAGCAGAGCTTACTACAACCAGGCCCCTTCATTACATCACCCAGCAAGGCTCAATCAAAACTTGATTCAGACAAACATGATTCCCCATGGGAGTCTGGCTGCAACCAATAGGATACATGCCCTTGCCACAGGAACAGGAAAGCCCAAAGCCCAAGAGAGGGTATAAATAACACTCACTCTCCACTCCATGTGGTCAGGTACCCAGGACTTCAAACCCATGTGATCCTTAAACCATCCATTAAACCATCCTTCCATGCTGCTAGTGTCTTTCTCCCTACTTGGAACTGAACCCAGATGGACATTTATTCCAACCTCTCTCTATCTATCTATCATCTACCTACCTACCTACTTACCTACCTACCTACCTACCTATCCTCTAACACATTTCTACATTGCTCAGCTTACTTAAGCGACTCTGAATCAGTTTACAATAAGAAAACATACTATAATATAAAAGTATAAACAAAAGGAGTTCAAACAAACTTAAAAACAATATTAAAAATTTAGCTATTACAAAGTTGCAGAGGTGGTGGGAGCACCCTCATGTCACACCAACTGCTGCCAGGGTTGCCTATCCCTCTTAGATCCCCCATGTCAATTGATAGAACCAGGTCTTAACTCTCTTTCCGATGGCCGGAAAAGTGGGGGCGCACCTCGCCTCTGGAGATAAAATGTTGCAGAGTGTGGGAGCATTGGAAGAGAAGACTCTAATTGAAGACACTATTTCACAAGATTATTCAACATTGAGCATCATATTCACATTATAATCTTCAGCAGATTATAAATTGTATGGCCATGCATACATACATAATAATGTGTCTATATATGTGTGTACACACACACACACACACACACCAGCGGTGGGTTGCAGGCGGTAAGCCACCAGTACCATATGGATGCCATCGGACCCATTCCAACCAATCCAGAACCCACACACATTCTCTGCAATTGATAATAATTTGAATATGTTTGATGCTGAATAGCCTTGGGTATGTCATTATGTACCATTGTCAAAAATAGTTTTATATGTTCATCTTAAATTGACCATCAATAGTATTCCTACCGAAAATGTTGCAACTCTTCATCCTCACACTGAGGGTTTTGAAAGTTATCACCAATGCAAGATCTTCCACCACCCTGTGGAAAAGGATTATTACAACTCCGACTTCTGGATTTCCTTCCATTAGTACATGGGCTCCAAGAAGACCAGCAGCTCCAGCCTCCATTAATGACTCCTGTAACATGAAAGAACCGTTGTCATTTAACCTGATGATCAGGGCTGGGATATCAGATATAAGACAGAGCATCTCTGATGCAAGCCCTTTAGTTTCCCATTTACTGTAAATACCTCCAGAACGCAAGTCTTCATTGTAGGGATTTTTTTTAAAACAATGAATGCTCCTATTTTCCCCTTCTTTTTCTGAAATGTTTTGTTTTCATCTTTTATTGAACTTGGATTTTTCTTGACCTGGAACACCTGTCAGTACTTTGTAGCAACTCCAACTAATGAAGAAGGAAGCACAATAATCCTGTGAACAGGCCTGCCTGTTTTCCTTTGAAAATGTACTGGTGACTCACTCCTTTTGTTTGTTTGTTTTTGGTTTTTTTGCTAAGCTTCTTCCTTTTGCAATTGGGATTCAATTACCTCTAAACACTTGAGAAATTACTCTCTGCCCTTGTGTGCTACTTTAAGAGAGAAGAGAAAGTTTGTTCTTCCTTGTCTACAAACTACATTGTATCCAATGCGATAGATATATATATATATATATATATATATATATATATATATATATATATATATATATATATATATATATATATATATATGTATGTATGTATGTATGTATGTGTGTATATATGTGTGTGTGTGTGTGTGTGTGTATATATATATATATATATATATATATATATATATATATATATATATATATATATATGGGTATGGCTAGCTGATGAGAGCTAAATAGCTTGAAATAGATCTATGCTAGTCTCCCTTTATTTATTTATCAGCACAAATACCGTATGTATGTATGTATGTATGTATGTATGTATGTATGTATGTATGTATGTATGTATGTATGTATAATCTTTTACACTTCAAGTCCCAAAGCATAATTGTCAAACAATTCTTACTGTAACTGGTACATAGCCAAAATCAAGCTCAATCAAGTCCATTAACTGGTATTAAATCCATCATCTGTAGTAATCAGGAAACACTTTTGTTTCAACTTCTGCTGGATAAATACACATTTGTTTCAACTTTTCCTTGTAGAATGTGGTTTCAAGATTGCTCATTTGCTTTTCATAAATATAAAAGCAGAACTTGGTACCATACAATATGGCAGAATAGAGTGATGCTATTACTTCCCATATAGTGGACATTATGATTCTACAAATGCAGACCAAAGGTTGTGTTACACTTTTTAACAGCTGTGCTTGTGATGTTATAGCTGCCTCATGTTCAGTTGGTGATCGGTGGATTGGATGTTGCACACTCTACACCAGGGATGAAATTCAGCAGGTTCTGGAGAACTGGTAGTGGAAATTTTGAGTAGTTCGGAGAACCAGCAAATATCAACTCTGGCTGGCCCCAGAGTGGGGTGGGAATGGGAATTTTGCAATATCCTTCCCCTGGAGTGTGTTGGGAATGGAGATTTTGCAGTATCCTTCCCCTGCCATGCCCACCAAGCCATGCCCACAAAAACGGTAGTAAAAAAAGTTGAATTCACCACTGCTCTACACTAGTCTCAACCTTAGCCACTTTAAGATGAGTGGACTTCAACTCCCAGAATTCCCTAGCTATGCTGACTAGGAATTCTGTGAGTTAATGCCCATTCATCTTAAAGTGACTAAAGTTCAGAAATACTTCTCAACAGCAAACCCTTCCTTAACTCTTTCCTACTGAAGGGAAGAGCCTGGAAGCTAAATAACCAAAGAACATTTATTGCTTGTCTAGAGGTATCTTAGAAACAACACAGAAAGTGTTCCAGTGTTTATTTGCTTGTTTCTGTTTTAGATCTCTTCCCATCATAATCAAAAGTCTTTCATCAGGTTATACTTAGCAACAGAGTTCACACCATCATGCTTAACCAGATTGATTAAATGTTTAGGATGTTTATTTAATAAGCATGTTGTGTAACAGAGCAGCCAGTGTATACCACAAAGTTAGGAGACAGGAGATACTCATAGCTCTCTTTGTAATTTACACTACATTGTGCAAGGATTTATAATGCTCAGAAGAAACTCAGGAGAAAAAAAGAGATAATCTTTCATGACTGGACTTACACCAGAGGCTTCACTCTCAATTTATTTCTCCTTAAATGCTCCTAAATATGAATTGATTCCTTTGCTGTCTAATATTAGGAATCTTGATCTTTAATTATCAGACCTGGCAGTCTTCATTTAGCAAAATTGGGACCAACAATTTGGTCATTTAAGCAAAGTAGCAATAGTTAGACTTATATACCGCTTCATAGGGCTTTCAGCCGTCTCTAAGCGGTTTACAGAGTCAGCATATCGCCCCCAACAACAATCTGGGTCCTCATTTTACCCACCTCGGAAGGATGGAAGGCTGAGTCAACCTTGAGCCTAGTGGGATTTGAACAGCCGAACTGCTGAACTGCAGTCAGCTGAAGTAGCCTGCAGTGCTGCATTTAACCACTGCGCCATCTCGGCTCTTGAGTGGTTGCTAAGTGAAACTGCAACTGGGTTTACAATTTACTTCCACTTTCCTTTGCCGTAATCTCAGGATTACAGCAGCAGCAGCAATTGAAAGTGGAGTTGCTATCACTAAGTGATGCAATTGTAAAATGCAATGTCATATGACCACATCAATCCTGGTTGTTGTTGTAACCCCATGATGCACCAATAGTTAAGCAGGAAATGGTGGGAGTCCCAAGTAAGCAGCATGGGAGGGGGTGTTACTTTTACATCACCATCATTGCAAATGGTCATTGTAACTGGTGAGGACTACTAGATGGTTTATTAAACTTATGGTTTATTAAACTTGTATGCCGCCCTATTCCCAGAGGGACTCAGATGAGGACTGCCTGTATATAGATTCATTCTTATAAATGCAATGTATCTAAAACCTCATGAGCTGCTGTAAGTATGTTCCCATAATCACTGCTTTGCCTAGCCTGATATTACTTACAGTCAGAGAATAGCTCTTTTCCTATGTTTAATGTAATCATACAATTTCTATTTATGTGTTTGTGAAAGAAAAATTACATATTTGAAAGAACAAAACGGGGAAAAAATAAAATGCATCAGGGACAATAGGGCACTTATGCACACCCCCTTAGGAACCTCTTAAATATGGGATGCAGACCATTGAGCTTAAGTTGGAATTAAGACTGTGAAAATTAGTAGCTGAAACCACCGAACCAGGCAAGATATTCAAATCTTTGACAGCTTGGTTGCAAAAATTGAACTTTTTTTTAGAATCAAGTTTTACATTTTTTTAAAAAAACTTACAATCAACTTCAAGGCACTTTACATTAATTTCTGTAGCAGCTCTGTAGAAATATTCCAAATTATAAAAAAGATCCGCAGATGAGCTTGTGTGTTACGCATCCCTGACTTCTATGAAGGAAGAACTACTTACCTGGCTGATCTTGCACAAGAGTTCCCAGTTCACAAGCTGCTCCAAAGGTATATGGTTTGCAAAAACACATGCACTGAGTTCCATCCACAGCTGGCTGACCACCATTCTGACACGGCTTGCACTTGCAGGGGTCATTCTCAGTCAAATACTCTTCAATTGCCTTTTTCAGGTACAGTTTTTTGACCGAAGCACATGGGACTTCCTTCACCAACTCATAGAGTGGTGCCAGCTAAATAGAAGGCACACCATTAAGAATTCCACTATCCTGCCTGGATATGTCTGGTATACTTGAATTCTAAACTAAATCTACACAGACGAGTAGTCGGCATCACTTCATATTTGCATTAACATCCAAAGGACGTTATACAACTACATAAATTAGTATGTATGTATGTATGTATGTATGTATGTATGTATGTATGTATGTATGTATGTATGTATGTATGTATGGTTACCTCATTGTAAATTGATTTCCTACCCCAAAACTTTAAACAGTAAATGTGATTTTAACAGCAGCCTAAGTCCCTTCTGCGGTTCCATAGTACTTTAAAAGTAGATTTCTACTATATAAATGTACCCATGTTTTCAGTGCAGGCCTGACGGGTACATTTCTAGAGTAAGTTTCAAAAGCAAAAACTCCCACCAATAATATTGAAAGTGAAAAAGAGAAAGTAGGAAAATAAAAGCCACAGTGAAAGTAATTCGGATGCAAATCAAACCTTTTAAGAATTGAAATTACATTTGCCTTCCAAGATGCCATCTGTTTAACATTTCTGAATAATGAAAAACAGATCAACTGCTTTGCATAATATAACATAAAATAAAGTAAAAACATTCAGACAAATGCTCGGGGGGGGGGGGAACAACAGCATTTTTGACACCAAAAATAGAAGGGGGTGGAGAGAAGAGAGGGAAGGGTTATAGTTATTTAGAGACTTATAATTAATCAGTAATCCATGAAATGGCTTGCTGTAACTGACCTGCATTTAAAACAGGTCTCCTAGCTATGTTCCATACAAATCTATGTATATTTTTGCATAGTTTATATCTGACGTTGTATAATTTCTGCTGGCCCAGGAGCTAAAAACAACATTTAGACTAATTAAAATATTTTAACTAATTTGCTGACAAATACAAAATGGTCATAAGCGTGTTGCTTTCATTTCGTTACTCTTCTGTTTAGCAAAGTCAATGGAAAGCTGCTTTTATTGTCAACAGCAATTCTAAGGAACCCAAACAAATATAGGAAAGCAAGGCAAACATCTTATTTTAATTTGAAATAGGAAAGGATGAAATCAACTTAGAGCAGTGGAGGCTCCAAAATAGAATCCTGGGGTGATATGCAAGAGGTAGCCATAGCTAGGTAGAGAGATTATGTGGGTCAGGAATTCACAACCCGAGTCTTAAGAGTAGTGTTCCTCAGCTTTGGCAACTTTAAGATGCATAGACTTCAACTCCCAGAAGCCCCCGCAGCTTAAAGTTGCCAAGGTTGACAAACATTGCTTTAGATTAGAACAGTGGTGTCAAACTCAGATCATCACAGCGGCATTATGTGACGCAATAGGACTTCCTCCGCCCTTTGCAAAATTGGGCATAGTCATTGCGTGACGCATCAAGCCCATGGGCCGGGCGTTTGACTGCACTGGATAAGAACATCAGTAATTCCCATAGAAAGCAATCACATAACCCCATGTGATTCTTTTTTTTAAAAAAAAAATTGTGTGAGAGTATATGCAACTAAGGTCCAAGATCCTGAAATCTAACAATATCTGATAATCTTGCAAGATTCGAATCATCTTTTATAAAACTCTTGAGAGAAAGATGTCTGCCCCTTTACCTGATGACCACCTCATACCAACTCCCAATACACCTGGTGTAGATTTATAAGTGTTACTCAACCTCAGGAGTTAAAAGTCCATACATCTTAAAGTTGCTGAGGTTGAGAAACATTGTAAAATACAGGGCTAACATATTCTGGCGGCAAAATCTAAATCAACACTAGATTGTAGCAAGCAGATACACAATCTTCTAGCTTTCTGCTGCCATCTAACAGTGATCAGGGTGTATACAGCCAATATGGTAGGCCAAATTCCCTCAACACTGTCAAACTATTTATTAAGACTGTATTACTATTAATATTAATCTTCTTAACGTCTTATCACCATCTATTCCCACTTATGACTGTATGACTATAACTTTCTTGCTTGTATCCTTAACGATTTATATTTATTGTTTCCTAGTATGATTTGATTGCTTATTTATACCCTATGACTATCATTAAGTGTTGTACCTTATGATTCGAAATGAATGTATCTTTTCTTTTATGTACACAGAGAGCATATGCACCAAAGAAAAAATCCTTGCGTGTCCAATCACACTGGCCAATAAAGAATTGTATTCTATTCTGTTCTGTACTATTCTTTTCTATTCTATTCTAATGGAAGGAATGAAAATATTAAACAAGTGGTCCATGGTCCCTTATATATTTAGCAATCATGTGAACAAAAATAGGCATATAGATATAGATAGTGGGATCACACATTGAGATAAGCCTTATTGTGGCTTATTTGGAATTGGCATATAATATACACCAATATGGAACAGCCAGAAGCAAGATCCCATTAATCATCTTTATGTACAAAAATACTCAGCTTTGGATTATTGCAAAAGATTGTGCTAATCTAAAGCAATCAAAGTCTTACCTTTTTTTTAATAACACTGGGATAAAGAGACACTGTATGAGCCCAGCTGGAATATCGTTGGGTATTTGCAACCGGATTGTTAATGTCTATGAAACTTAAACCAGCCACAGTTCCAGGAGCCCCTCCCTCTACATACGGGTCAGTTTTAATCTGATCGTTGCGGACTCCTGCAAGGACAGACAGCACATTTTAAAATTGAACAACTTATATTGTCCAACAATAAACCCAATCAAAAGACTTATGAGCCTGCTCCAGACATGGGTTCCTACCGGTCCGGACCAGTTCGGACAAGTAGGTAGTAACTCAGCCGCCCACGCACCTGAACCGGTTGTATTGTCGGCAGTGCCATCTTGATTTTTGGTTCTGCGCATGCACAGAACAGCCTCCATTGCAGAAATATAATCCCCCCCTTTTCTAAAGTTCTGTACATGGGCAGACCTGTTTTGATGTAAATGTGCACAAAGTGAGTGAACACGCGCAAACTTTTTTGTTTGCCAAACCGGCAGTAATGCTGGTAGCAACCAGTGGTGGGTTGTAGGCGGTATGCCCCAGTACGGGCGTACAAGAGACTGCCCAGAGCACAGGGTACCGTTCCAGTATGGTGCTCTGGAGGGCCCACCCGCTTGCCTGAGCTCCTTACCTGTTCTTTAAAGCCTTTGACGCTTCTGCGCATGCACATGACACGTACAGGACCTGAGCGACACTCCGCCGAGCAGCTGGAGTGTCGCGGAGGCTTGCGGAGGCATTGCTGGCAGGTACAATGAATGCGTGCACCACTTGTGTGTGTGCACACGCTGCGCTCATCCATCTGGATGGCACTGGGCCCATTCCAACTGTACTGGTTGGAACAGGATCCAGAACCCACCACTGGCAGAAACCCACCCCTGGCCTGGTTAATAAACATGGTAAATCACAAGTGCTCTTAAGAGGTTTATATTTTATAAAAATGCAGAGCTTAAAACAACTGTATCCTTATTTTAAACACAGAATTCCAAGTTTTTAGAGTAACCCAGCCTTTCTTAAGGTACAATAGCTTGGAAGAGCAGCAGAGGGCCGCTGTTACTTTCTAGATAGGCATTTTGTAGGTAAAATGATTCTTATTTTCTCACAGCATTTCTACCTTGAAAGAAATGCACCATGTTCAAGTGAGCTGAATTGTCCTTTTCCAATAATATATGAGTTTAATATTTCTAGAATCATCCGAGCCAAGGTGGCGCAGTGGTTAAATGCAGCACTGCAGGCTACTGCTAGATCAGCAGGTCAGCGGTTCAAATCTCACCGGCTCAGGGTTGACTCAGCCTTCCATCCTTCCGAGGTGGGTAAAATGAGGACCCAGATTGTTGGGGGCAATATGCTGACTCTCTGTAAACCACTTAGAGAGGCCTGAAAGGCCTATGAAGCGGTATATAAGTCTACTGCTATTGCTATTGCTATTGCTATTATTCAAAGTCCTTTAACAAAATATTCAGTCCATCAACATGGAATGCTGACAGTGAACATTCTCATATCTTCCTGGGAAAATACCTGCAGTGCCTTACCTGAAGATTGTTTTATCAGTTCATTGAGAGCTTCACATTCCACTTTCTTCTTCTTTACAAAGAAAAAATTGTACCCAGAAGTTTTGCAATTATGCATATCCGTTAGACTGAACCCTAAAGGAGCAGATAAGCATTAGAGAGGTTTCATTGCATGAAAGTGGATTCATCTTTCAGGTTGATCCATAGCTTTTGCAGTTATAGGCCCCAAGATAACCCTACTATTTAAACAGAACAAGTATATTTATTGATTCTACTTTTATGTAGAAACCAATCACAACCACCCATTTTAAATATTTATCTTGATAACAAATATAATTTATGTAACTCAACAATTCATAAAAGCAAACCGTGGATGGAAAAGGAAATCTAATAAACCAAATAGTGCCATGAATTTTAGTAAGGACTAAAATGGTTTTAAGAAATGCTTCAGTATTCATAATGCTAAATGAAACTAGCAAGACTTAGTTTCATACTGGAGGCCATTCCAGAAATAGCCCTGCCTTCACAACTATACAACATACTGGAGGTTCACATTATATCACAGGTCTGCAACTAAAAAGCCGTTTGATTATTTTCATCTAATTTCCATGTATTTTGGTGTGCTGAAAACAAATAAAATATTGAAAAAACTCCTAGACGTCATGATTTGCCACAACATGCAAAATTGTCTTCAAATTTATCATTTTTTTTAATTTTGGGTATTTTTTTTATATTATGGGTTTTTAACCAAATTTAAAGTCCAGATTACTATTAATTAATTCACATAAGTGCATTTAAGATATAAAATGCCAAAAAAACCTTAAAGGGTTTGTCCAAGTCATGTAAAAAAAATATAGCACTGTAAATCTGATGGTCAGCAATATATACATAAGCTAAGCAAGTTTTAAGTCTATGCTTCTAATGGTAGAAGGGGTTAATCTTTCCTGAAGAATCCCAGTGGGAGGGAGACACTGGGCAGATAGCAGCATCTCCGGTCAGTGCAGGGGGCGTGGCCAGTACTGTGATGTCTCGTGTACAGACACAGAGCTGCTCTCTCCTGCATGCCACACTTGTGCACGAATCATCATCAGGTTCTTGGTTCTAGACTGTTCACACTTTTTCATAGCAATTCATGTTAGCTCAACCGTTATGCTATGGCTCCGCAAAAGTGAATTAATTCACCAGACAGTTTCTGTTTCATCTGTGGTGAATATATAGTGTTGAAACAACAGCAGAATATTACAGACTTTGTGAAAAAAGTGTACTTTGCATACTTTGGACTAAAAATTGGAGATCAAGATAAAGTTGGGGCACCTCATAAAGTATGCAAATGATGTGTTGAGGACCTCCGAAATTGGTTCAAAGGTAAGAAAAAATCTTTCCGTTATGGGATTCCTATGGTATGGCAAGAGCAAAAGAACCATAGTGATGACTGTTACTTTTGTTCATGCAATGTGAAAGGGTTTAATTCCAAATGGAAGCATTCCATTTCATACCCCAATCTTCACTCAGCAATTCATCCCATCCCTCATGGCACAGATATACCAGTGCTACCTTGGAAGCGATACCTAGCTCCAATGAAGGTGAAGTCATACCTGAACCAGATGATGAATCAAGTTCTGACTTTGAAGATGATACAAGACCAAAATTGTTTTCTCAGGAAGAGATGAATTATTTGATAAGAGACTTGAATCTTCTCAAAGATGCTGCTGAGTTACTCGGATCAAGGCTGAAAAGCAGGAATTTATTGTTGCCAGGAGTGTCATCTTCATGGTTCAGATATCATGAAAAGGAGTTCATTCCTTACTTCACCCAGGAAGACAAGTTGGTTTATTGCATCAATGATGAAGTCTGATGGGTCAATTTAAAATCTAGTATGATTCAGAGCAATGGCATCTTTTTATAGATTCTTCAAAAAGAAGTCTCAAAGCAGTTTTACTCCACAACGGTTTTTACACTTCCATACCTGTAGGTCATTCTGTACACTTGAAGGAAACCTACGAGAACTCGGAATTGGTTCTTCGTAAACTTAAATATGAAGACCATGGTTGGCAAGTGTGTGGGGACTTGAAGGTCTTGTGCATACTGCTCGGGCAACAAGCTGGGTATACCAAATACTCTTGTTTTCTGTGTCTATGGGACAGTCGAGATTGACAAAATCACTGGATCACGAAGAGTTGGCAGCCGAGGGTGCTAACAGTCGGTGAAAAAAATGTCTTCCGAGAAACTTTGGTACCTTCCCATAAAGTTCTTCTACCATCTCTCCACATAAAATTGGGATTGATGAAGCAATTCATAAAATCACTTCCGAGAGATGGAGAATGCTTCAAATACTTGGTCATCAAGTTTCCATGCCTGTTGGAGGCAAAATTGAAGGAAGGTCTGTTTGTTGGACCAGATATTAGAAGGCTTATAGTTGATCAAGAGTTTGTCAATACCATGATGGATCCTCAAAAAGAAGGGTGGATTGCATTTAAAGAAGTTGTACAGAATTTTTTAGGCAATAACAAAGATCATCACTACAAAAAGATCATCGGAAGAATGCTGACAGCATTTTAAGCTTTAGATTGCCTGGTGAGTTTGAAAGTGCATTTCCTCCAGTCCCACCTTGACTACTTTCCTGAAAATTTGGGAGCTGTGAGTGAGGAACAAGGTGAATGATTCAACCAAAATGTTAAAGAAATGGAAAGGAGATACCAGGGAAAATGGAGCATTATAATGATGGCAGACTACTGTTGGATGCTTCAGAGAGATATTCCAGATGCTACTCACAAGCATAAATGCACCAAGAGGAGCCTCACAAGGAAGAAGAATCGAGTTTAGTGTGTGTAGGTGAGCTCATTTCAGTTCAAAAAAGGATTTTCATGAAAATCTTGTAATAAAACTTTAATTTTATAAGTCTATTTTCATTTATTTTGAGGTATTGCCTTATTTAACATAGTTATCTAAATTTTCAGGAAACATGATGTCCTATGACAAAATGTAGGTCGTTTTCAGATTCAGCGTACCAAAAAAACATAAAGATTACATGGAATAACCAAAACAGCTCTCAAAAAATTTTTTTTTGCAGACCTTATTTATAGCTGAAACAGATGATCTTATGAAGACAAGCTTTAACAAACTGGATTTTCAATTTTAAACAAGTTTAGTCAAGCTAGATAATATATTATTAATTTATGTAATCCATTCACAGAGATATACTTTAAAAAAGATTATTTTTCTCTGTTTGCAAATAGCAGAAACAATGAATCTAATATATGGCATGATTTAGGCAGAACGTTAAAACACAATTGTGCAATTTTTGGGGATTTGGCATAGAGCTGTGCAGTAGAACATAAAGAGAGTTTCGAAATTATACTAATATGTGTAACCACCTCTAAAAGCTCTTCCTACCTTACACTCCCAATAAAAGAGTGAAATTCAAGACCTAAAATGATGTTTTTCATCTGATTGACGGGTAAAAGAAACCTGAACCAAACAAGTAAGAATCCAAAACCACATTCAAAAACAAAAAAACATTTCACTCATAAATCCTTGGTCTTGGCAAATGACTACATTAAACATTACCTCTTGAGCTAGCACTATTTTTAGAGACATGAAAAATGGCTTTGTAATATCCTCCCAAAGATCCAGAATGCAGGTAATGTGTTCCATAAAGTTCAATTAGTCGGTGATATGCATTATATTCATAGAAGGAGGGCAGTCTAGAAAGCTCTTTCCAGAAGGGCTCCGCCAGGTTTAAAAACGTGGGTTGATTATTGAGGAATTGTGCAACTTCCACTGAATTTTCAATCACCATAAGATAGTTACTCTGGAAAGATAAGACATAAATCAGGCAACTCATTTCACAAGCATAACGAGAGGCTGGACATGGAAACCAGAAGGCTCAGTGGTTAAACACTGAGCTTGTCAATCAGAAAGGCCAGCAGTTCGGCGGTTCGAATCCTTAGCACCACATAATGGAGTGAGCTCCCGTGACTTGTCCCAGCTTCTGCCAACCTAGCAGTTCGAAAGTATGTAAAAATGCAACTAGAGAAAATAGGAACCACCTTTGGTGGGAAGGGAACAGCATTCCATGTGCCTTCGGCATTTAGTCATGCTGGCCACATGATCACGAAGTCATCTTCCAGCAGCGCTGGCTCTTCAGCTTTGAAACAAGATGAGCACTAAGTCGGGAACGACTAGCACATATGTGCGAGGGGAACCTTTGCTTTAACGTTATCCATTGTATGTACCATACTTGGGTCATTATTCCAACCTTCACTCTTCAAAATCAATTATCAGAACCCCCTACCCAGCAAGTGGTATTCAGAAATATACAAACAGGGTCTTGTACATAGAACTTTGAAGTTTACAGGCAAATATCTGCATTTGTCTCAGTTTAGTCATATAATACTCACCTCAGCCTATCAATGGCTTAAAATAGATCTCTCCTCTCCTCTGCCCTGCCCTGCCCCCCCTTTCCTTCTCATTCCTCGCATCTGATTTCCTTTCTCTCTACCTGATCTTTCAGTGATTAATACCAAAAGTTCACACTCTTGGTTTGATGTCAGTTGTTGCTATATTGTATGTTATTGTTAAAGCGATAAGAGTACAGTTTGGGAAAATCTTTTTAGCTTTTATTAAACATACTTAGTATATTTCTACAGCAGCAAGTTCAAACATGATCGCCTCAACCATTTTGGACTCATCCTCAACATCAAGAAAACTGAGTTCATCAAGATTGTTACCACCCCTGGAACATTTCAGATCAGTGGGGAAAACCTAAAGAAGGTGGACATTTTTCGGTATCTGGGATCCCATCTCTAAGGCAATGGTGACATCAGTGGTGAGCTGTGATCAAGGGCGAATGCAGCCTGGATGCATTGGTGAGAACTCACTGGTGTGTGATGTGACAGGCGAATGCCAACCTGTCTTAAATCTAAGATTTACAAGACAACCATTCACCCTGTTGAACTGTATGGCACTGAATGCCAGGGACCGAAAGCTATCTCCGTGCCATGAAAATGCAAATGCTCCATTGGATATTAGATATCTTCCTTCTTGACCACATTACAAATGACACCATTAGACAACATTTTGGTGTGGCACCAATTATAGAAGAAGTTGAGAAAAGACCAACTCCGCTGGTATGGACATGTCCAAAGAGCAGCACCTTCCACCATGGTCACAACTGCCTATCAACTAGAAGTCAATGGCCGGTGACCTTGCAGGCATCCAAAACAGAGATGTCAACAAAGATATAGAAGTCATGGGCCTGCACCCTGGAGACACAGCTGACCGTGGAAAGTGATATTCAATGATCAAAAAGCAGACCCAGCACCTACGGAATATGCTAGATAGAAGAAGAATTGGTATGTTTCTTTTTCAAGTACTGTATTTTTCAGAGTATAAGACGCATTGAAGTATAAGAAGCACCAAGATTTTGAAGAGGCAAATTAAAAAAAAAGTTTTTGCACTCTGCAAACCTCCCCAAAATGGCCTGTTTTTTCATTTCATTTCATTTCATTTTCATTTTTAATGACATTTATAGGCCGCCCTTTTCCCTGAGGGGACTCAGGGCGGCTTACAATAAATAGGAAGGGGGTGCAAGACAAAACACAAGAAAAAAAACGTGTGAATAAAAAAATAAAAAAATAAACCAGTAAAACACAACATTCATTCAGCATTCGGGTGGGGCGAGGTTAGGGTCTTATCCCCAGGCCTGACGGGATAGCCAGATCTTGAGTGCTGTGCGGAAGGTCTGGACGGTGGTGAAGGTGCGAATCTCCATGGGGAGATCGTTCCAAAGCGTCGGAGCTGCAACTGAGAAGGCTCTCCTCCGCGTAGTCGCCAGTCGGCACTGACTGGCGGATGGAATTCGGAGGAGGCCTACTCTATGCGATCTGATGGGACGAAGGGAGGTAATTGGCAGAAGGCGGTCTCTCAAATAGTCAGATCCACTACCATGGAGGGCTTTATGAATGGTGAGTAGCACCTTGAAGCGCACCCGGAGATCAACAGGTAGCCAGCGCAGCTCACGGAGGATCGGTGTTATGTGGGCGAACCGTGGTGCGCCCACGATCACTCGCGCGGCCGCATTCTGGACTAGCTGAAGTCGCCGGATGCTCTTCAAGGGCAGCCCCATGTAGAGCACATTGCAGTATTCCAGCATGGAGATCACAAGGGCTCGAGTGACTGTTGTGAGGGCCTCCCGATTCAGGTAGGGCCGCAACTGGCGTACCAGGCGAACCTGGGCAAATGCCCCCCTGCAAAAACAAACCTGATTTTTGTAAAAAGAAAGAAAGAAAGAAAGAAAGAAAGAAAGAAAGAAAGAAAGAAAGAAAGAAAGAAAGAAAGAAAGAAAGAAAGAAAGAAAGAAAGAAAGAGTATGCATAGCCTTTAGGAGGCTTATAGAGTGCTCCTAAGGCTGGGGCTAATTTTTAGCTCATTCTGCCCTCCCCAGCCCCCAGGAGCACTCTGGAAACCTCCTAAAGGCTATCCATGGCCCTTTTTGCAAAGGGAATGTGGTTTCGGGAGGCCAAAAATGCTGTATTCAATGTATAAGACACACACAGATTTTCACCCTCTTTTTAGAGGTAAAAAGGTGCATCTTATACTCCAAAAATATAGTAATTAATGTTTAGTAAGCTCAAAACTGCAGGTTTTCAAGCAAGTGCACCTGAATGGAAGGTCTTAAAAAGTCAGTATGATAGCTGTGATTCCTCAGTTGAAGATCCACACATTACACTTTTTTTTTTGTAATATGTGTACTGCAGAGTAAAACAGGTGGAGTGTGATTTCACGCTCACACACCAGTCACCATGATTTTCCTATGGACATCTCTGATTTTGAGTGTGGAGTTCTTATGTCCCCTTGCAACTTTTTCTGAGTTGCCTTCCTCAACACAGTAACACACACCACAAATATTGCAGGTAGCCCTCATTTAGCAATCACAATTGGGATCGGCAACTCAGTCACTACACTAAGCAGTTGCTAAGCGAAACCACAACTCTACTTACAATCTTACTTCAGCTTTCTTTTGCTTTATAGATCTGTGAAGGTCATAAATGTGAGCATCGCTATATAAAATTACTCCTTACTCACCATTATAATTGCAAAAAAATGTTAAACAAGACAGTAGCGAAATGAGAACTGTCTGTATCTGAAAAGTAACAATTGTCTAGCCTACTAGGAGACAATTAACTGCCTTTGAGCCATACAAGAAGCTATCTGTTCTGACCCAAGCTTCCTTAAACAGCAAGAAGCAGAGTCTTGGTCCTGCCCAAATGCCTTTTAGGTACATGACTGTGTATTCCTTTCATTCACAGTCCGCAAGGCTTAGCAAACAGTCTTTCAGAAGAATGTTTATCAAATATGAACCTTATCTCATTTGGCAAGCTGCCAAATAACTAGTTTCCAAATGCAAGGCAAGGCCAAACTTGGCACAGGGCAGGGACGTGCAGTCAGGGAAGGCAGGAGAGGCAGAGCCTCATCACTGTCATCATGAAAAGAAAGAAAAAATGTAAAAGGAAAAAGGCAAGAGCTGAGGTCAGGCTGAGCTAGTTGCTGCCAGAGTCACCGTGGATGACTCTGCTTAGTGCTTAACTGTCTAAAAAAGCCTCTTAAAAAGTGCCCTCTACGGGAGGCGGCAGGAGAACGACGTGCCTCATCTAGTCTGACTTTAGCCATTTTATAATCACTTGAGCAGAGTTAAGCAAGGGTTAAAAGCTAAAAATTCCTGACGTAGGTGAGGCACATTGTTCTCCTGCCTCCTCCTGTAGAGGGCGCTTTTTAAGAGGCTTTTTTAAACAATTAAGCAGAGTCATCCACGGTGACTCTGGGAGCAACTAGCTTAGCCTGACCTCAGCTCTTGCCTTTTTCATTTTACTTTTTTTTTTCTTTTCATGATGGCAGGCAAGAACAGAGTTGAAATCCTCTCTGAAACCGCTGGAAAAGATATGTGTGGGTCGGAGGGAGGGGAAGGAATTCAAACTTCATCCTCAAGTGTAGATCCCTCCCCAAGTGTAGTTTGATTGCAGGCAGAGCCACGTTGCCTTTTCAAACACACACACACACACAAACACACACACAGAGCTGGATAAAACTATATCAACCCAGCTTCACTGATTAGAAGTTTGAAAAGGCAACGTGGCTCCGCCTGCAATCAAAGGCTCGGATCGGCTCCCCTCTGGCTTCTCTGCCTCTTCTCTCACCCCAGGCTGCAACCAGGAGGTGAGTGGGTGGGTGGGCTTCATTGTGTTTCAGGCATTTCCCACTCAGACAGCAGGCTGCATTTGCAAGGTGTTTGAGGAAGGCAGCAGGGGAATGGGGGGGTATGGCAGAGGAGCTATTTTCAAGCCATTGGAAAATATATCCAATCCAACTTCTATTTTTGTGTTTGTTTGAGAGAGAGTGAGTGAGAGAGGGAAGGGGGTAGGAGAGATAGTCCAATCCAACTTCTCTGTGTGCATGTGTCTATTTGAGAGAGGGGGGAGGGAGGGAGGGAGAGAGGGAGGAGGGAGCGGGAGGGAGAAGAAAAAGAATGAAAGAAACTTTTTCGCAAAGGAGAAAAACAAATGCTGTCGCTTTAAATCGGAACTGAGCATGCCTGGCTGTGGAATTCTGGGAGTTGAAGTCCACAAGTCTAAAAAAATTTGAAACCCACCACTGTGTCAGTGTCTCACCAGCCATAAACCTCACCGCATGTCACTGGCACAGAGTCTGTTACAGTTACAAACATAACTTTCCACTTGAACTTGACACGACCAAATGGATGAATTGTTTCCTGCAAAAGCCCATTCCTCTTTTGTTTCCTATGGGAGGGGCCAATCACCTCCAAGGTGTGGCTTTACTCCTAAGTCGACCCTGCTTTCTTAGTTATACTTGTCTTTTGGCAGCTCTGCACATGTGCACCCTGGGAACAGGCTCCAGCTGTTCTTCTGCCTCACTGCTGTCCAACTCCCTCTCTGACTCTGATGCAGAGCCCTCATCTGAGCTTTCCTCAACCCCCAGGACTGCCAATGTTCCTCCCCAATCTCCTCACTGTCTGACTCTGCTACCAGCTCTGCTGGTTGTTGGCGGGCCACAACACTATCCTTCCCTGTTACTCAGCTTTCTTGTCTGTGTGAAATTTCTAGGTATCTATGTTGACTCAGGAAGAACTTGAATATAAGGGATTCTAGAACAGTCAGTTTTTTGCTGTTTCCAGGGAAGCCTCACACACCAGATCTAAGCACCCCGTGGGACGGATCTGGCCCCCGGGCCTTGAGTTTGATACCCCTGCTCTAAAAGATATGTCTGCTTCACCTTTCTGTCACTTAGAGAAGGAAAAAAGCAAAGCAATACGTACCTCTGACTTGTCTCTTGCATAATTTGTGTCGGTGTTGTGATGGCCATAATTATCAGTGTAACGGCCCTCTGTCTCTTTCATATAGGACCAGGTACTGTTGTAAAATTCAGTATTGAATTCATTCTCAATTTTCACCTGTACAAAGGGGGGGGGAGAGATATTTGATGACTTATTAAAAACAATACAGTCACATTCTGACTCTTAAAATGAACATAGATTGCCTCCATAATGCAGCTTTTGTCAAGATGAAATACTGTTGATATAAATGCTACTACAGGTGCTCCTAGAATTCCCAGCAAGGTTGCCAAATAACAAAGAAGCAACCTGTCTGGAAATATTGGGAGCTATTAATTCAATACATCTGGTAGTTACTGGATTGGAGTAACACCTATTAACTTTAGTCAATAAAGGCACATTTCCTCCTATATTTTTTTATGACAGCTGCCAGATGAGCAACCCAGATGGTGCCTAAAGGTAATAATACAAGTGGTGAGATGTTGGGTTAAAGAAAGTAACCAATGAAAACAAGAAACAGCTATTGGAGGGGGGGATTCCTATTCTTACTAATGGTATTAGTAACTGTTGGTAGGAAGAGATTGGATTAGCTGTTTATCATTCTGTAAGTAGCAGCACTAGGTAGTCCTAACACAATATCTCTAATGTCAGCTGTGATATCTTTTCACGTCTGGTCATGGATAGATTAGAAATATGCTGTGGGAAGCCAAATCCCTCCCCCCAATAATCAAATATTTTGAGGACTATTAAAAAGGTAGAATAAATTATTTTCCCTAAAAGAGAAATAAAAAAAATCTTAAGGGAGACAGAAACTGAGCTGGGGCAGCTTTTAGAAATGCAGATTTGGTAATCCATGCAGCAAAATCTGAACAAAGGCAGAGTGATAGGATTAGTCCTCACTCAAGATCCAAACCAGGGCAAAGCCATTAATCCATAATAGGAATTGCCCAACATCCTTTCAGAACACAAGCCACTTCACTGCATCATCTTAGCAGCCCAAACTTTAACCAAACCTGGCAGCTCAGTTCAACCTCTACAGCCAGGGGTGGGTTGCTGCCGGTGTTACTCTCGGTTCACTCCGTGCACATGCACAGTTGCCTGTCCTTAAAAAACAACTAAAAACCATGCCGGCAACACCAGCAGCAACCAGGGAACCGGTTCATAGGCATGGCCAGCCTGGGTTGCTTCCGATTCTGCGACCCAGGCCAACATATCACTACCGGTTCGCCCATACCAATGTGAACCGTTAGCAATCCACCTCTGTAAACAGCCACCTGTGACCCCTACGTAACCCCTACATGGCCCCATGGGAGTTAGACAACAGCCAATAGAATACATGTTCTTGCACAGGAACAGGAAGCTCAAGGGAATGTATAACCCCCCCCCCTCTCAATTCCATGTGGTCAGTTGCCCAGAACCCATGTGGTTCTGCTTCATCATTAAATAGATCCTCTTTCCAATCAGCCTCCAGCCTCCATTTTGTCTGCAGTGCCTTTCTCCCGGATTGGAACTGAACCAGATGGATATTTCTTCCAACAATGCCAAGAGGAAAATAAAATTAATCACACCTCAAAGGTATAGGCAAGGACATTTTCACTCAGCCGATAATATTCTCTCCGGTCACCACTGAAGACCTTCCGACATTGGCCACCATAGCTCTTAGTGTCAATGACCCCACTTCTCATTTCCCCAGTAAGGGCATTAAAGCTGCAGGCAAATAAAGTCAAAACATAATTATAAGTGCAGAATCTGGAATGTGAGCTCTGGAAACAAATTGTTGGTACATCTACAGTTAAATTATGGACAGAACAAGAAAGCCATAATGAAGTTCTGAAAGCCCACAAAGATGATAGCATATAACAAACAGGATGCTACATAAAGAGGAACGGAATTGCTCTCTGTATTTTATAATACTAAAATATTTTAATCTCTATGGCAACTGTCTTTGATAAACTACATTTTAATCCCAAAATTAACATAACAATGGCCAATCTCCTCTCATCTTTTCATTCAAGTGAAGCCATCCACAAGGCCATGGCAATGCATAAAGCATATAATTTATAGGCTTTGAAGTAATATCCTAGTTTTTGTGCTGAAGTACCAATCACACCAACAAGCCAAGAGACTGGAGAAAAGCAGTATTTATGAATATCTCTACTTGTGCAAAAAACACACTTAACCATGGTTTGTTGAATAATCCCCAATTAACTGAGTTCATACAACATGCTGTATATGCCAAACAACCAAAACCAAGTGTGATCCCATTATTCCTCTATACGATGTGTCAATCTAGCAAAGAATAAAAGGCCCAAGCATTTCAGATGGTATTTTTATTGGTTCTCTTCCTTCTTATAGGACCCATAACAGCCTTCCCCAATCTAGATGCCTTTTAAATATTCTCAATTAATTCCCTTAAATCTGTTAAAAAGAATTCTGAGAATTAAAATCATGCAAATGGTAGGCATCCAGCGTGAACAAGATTGGTATAAACACACACACACACACACACACACACACACACACACACACACAGAGTATATATACAGGGCGGGGCATAACCTTTTCCTAGGGGGTCACAGCAACACTTGTAATAACAACACAAATAATTCATACACCATTCGAAAGCCCATCAAAAACTGAGTTTATTGACACGATTTAATAGTCAGTATGACCACCATTAGCCCTTCGAACAGCATTCAAACGAGGTGGATAAGAACACAACAAATCTTCAAACAGTTCCGTTCGATTTTCCAGATTTTTCAACACAGTTTCCAAATTCATTCTCAAAGTTTCAACCGAATATCGATTTTGACCTTGCTCCTGAATCATCAGAGCTTCCACTTCATCCTTAATTATGGCCCCAATGTTCTCTGCCGGATTGAGATCTGGCGAATTTCCCGGCCAGACGTCATTGCCCCAAAATTCGACATTGTTTTCCTTTAACAATTGCTGAGTCGCATTTGCACGCATGCAAGGAGCTTTGTCATGAAGAAAGACAGCCTCACCAACCACCAAGACATTGTCTGGATCACTGAGAAATGGAATGACATTCTCCAATAAAATTTTCTCACGGAAATAACTGCCATCCCAGGATTCCCCTTTATCCTTCAAAACCCAATGCAGTTTCTTGGCTGTGAAAATGACGAAAATCCCGATGCAAATCGGATTGCGAACGATTTGTCGATATCGTTCATGTTTGGCGATGTCGTCGACGTCTTTAGCCCAAATTCGATCGTTCTGGAAATTCGGTTTTCGAATGGCATAAACGAAGAATTCGTCAGATGGCGCCAAATGAAGAAAATCTTCCTCGGTCCATTTAGACAACCAATCGCACAACCAAAGCCGATCTTGAACGTGTGTTTGAGTTTTCAATGGTTTGCAAATGACGTGGAATGGCTTCAAACCTTCTCGTTCTCGATATCGGCTGATTGTCCTTTGATCAACTCGTTTTCCACGAATTTGAAGGATTTCTTGGGCCACTTTTCGGTTTCCTTTTCGTTGTTTGCGACTGCCAGTTGCAATGATGGCTTTGCTTTCTTGGGACAGTTGCAGAGGACGCCCTTCTCCAAATTTTGTGAAACATTCTTGGGCTGTTTTGTTCCAATTATCAGTAACCCAATCCGGATGACGTTTCAATTTGTTTGCAATCCATTTTCGATTGATAAACGTCGCTCCAGCATCGCGAGCCTCTCGAAAGGCAATGCATTTTATTCTGTCAATGATCCTTTGTTCTTCCGAATCGAATTTTCCAGCCATTCTTAAAGCAAATTTAACATTTAATAGCTCATTCAATTCAGTTTTTTATGGGCTTTAAAATGAGGTGTCGCGGAAGTTGTAAACTGCTGTCGATCTTGCTGTGACCCCCTAGGAAAAGGTTATGCCCCGCCCTGTAGATTGGTAATATATATATTGGTGTATGTGTGTGTGTGTGTGTATGTGTGTATGTATGTATGTATCAGTGACGTGCGGTGAGGGATACCGTTGGTGAGGCAAGAGCGCGGCAGCGGCGAGAAGCAACGTCCCCACCGCTGTGTCAGACAGGCGTCTCTAGTTTATGATGGACATAAATGCGAGATGCCTGTCGGACACAGCGACGGGGGTGTTGCTTCTCGCCGCTGCCGCGCTCTGCCGCCTCGCCACCCGCCTCCTCTGTCCCCGTTGACATTCTTGGGAGCAGGTTGGGTGGCTGGCTGGCTGGGAGGAGAAGAGCGGTGAGTCTTTGTGCTGGCTGGCCGGCCAGGCAGGGAGCAGGTCGGGTGGGGGTGAGTGGCTGGCTGGCTGGGAGGAGAACAGTGAGTCCCTCCCCAGCCAGCCACAAGGGCTCACCGCTCTTCTCCTCCTCCTCCCCCTTGTCCTCCCCTCTCGGTGCTGGGCTGGCTGCAGAAGAAATGGCGGCTAGTGAAAGAAAAACCTCTCCAGAATCACCCTTGCACTTGCGCAGTCGCTCAAATGCAAGACATGATTCGCTGCTCCCAGATCAGGAGGCGGGAGAATCAGTGCCTCTTTTGCATATTAAATCTTTTGCTTTTTAACTCCACCTTAACTTTTAAAAGGCGAAAAATTCCTTAAGCAAAAGAGGCCCCGAGTTCTCTCGCCTCCTCCTAGTTAACACTGAGAGCAGACACCAATCCACTGTGACTTGAAATCTGGTAGCAACTATCCTGGCTTTAATTCATTAAAAAAAAAATTAAAACTCTTTCCTTTCTCTCAGGAGACTGGGGAGGCTCCGCCTCCCTTGCCTCTAATGACTGCACGTCCCTGGTATGTATGTATGTATGTATGTATGTATGTATGTATGTATGTATGTATGTATGTATGTATGTATTTAGTGTCACAACCACTGGTATGCCCCAATTATGGGAGGAAGCTAACTGCTTCCATTCTGTCTATTGGCTCGTCACAAGAGACCATCACGATCTATTTCAAGCTATTTAGCTCTCATCAGCTAGCCATACCCTTACTGGGATTCGAACCTGTGCTGCATTACATCTTAGGCAGATGTGTTAACCACTAAGCCACAAGGTCCTCCTCCTTATCAGCTGAGCCAGGGAAGTAGGTATGTATTTAGTGTCACAACCCCTGGTATGCCCCAATTATGGGAGGAAGCTAACTGCTTCCATTCTCTGTTTATTGGCTCGTCACAAGAGACCATCATGACAGAAACCCAATATTTTTACTGTTGCCTTTGTTACATTTGTGTTGTAAATAAATAAAGGGAGACTAGTATAGATCTATTTCAAGCTATTTAGCTCTCATCAGCTAGCCATACCCTTACTGGGATTCGAACCTGTGCTGTATTACATCTTAGGCAGATGTGTTAACCACTAAGCCACAAGGTCCTCCTCCTTATCAGCTGAGCCAGGGAAGTAGATATGTGTTTAGTGTCACAACCCCTGGTATGCCCCAATTATGGGAGGAAGCTAACTGCTTCCATTCTCTGTCTATTGGCTCGTCACAAGAGACCATCACGACAGAAACCCTATATATATATAATAATGGATAAGAGCCTGTGGCCTAATGGCTAAGATGTCTGCCTAGTATGTAATATAGCCCAGGTTCAAATCCCAGTAAGGGTATGGCTAGCTGATGAGAGCTAAATAGCTTGAAATAGATCTATACTAGTCTCCCTTTATTTATTTATCAGCACAAATAAAACACACACACACACACACACACACATATATATATTATACAAAGGCAACAGTAAAAATACACACACACACACACAAACATACACACACATACACATATATACATACATATATACATACATACATATACATATACACATACATACATACATACACACACACACACACACACACATATACTAGAGACCTACATATATATATATATATATATATATATATATATATATATATATATATATATATATATATATATATATACACATACACACACACACACACACACACACACACACACACACACACACACATATATATATATATATATAACCAATCTATATATACCAATATATATATTGGTGTATATATACCAATCTTGTTCATGCATGGAGGCTCAGAGGGACAAAAAACAGGCCTATCAGAAGTTCAGGAAGAGTGCGTCCTGGGCCTAGGGAGGCCATTTTCACCCTCCCAGAGGCTCAAGAAAAGCCTCTGGAGTCTGGGGAGGGCAACCCCCCCCCCAACATGATGCAGGAGGCTGACTAGGCCACGACCACCATGGCCATGCCCACCCAGCAACTGGGCAGAGAACTCCTTGCTAAAATTGCATCTCAGAAAGATTCTTCAGGCTTAGGCAAAATGATATGCATTGACTTCAGCGTTTAGCATGCTACCCATTCTCAACACAGGAAAATATATATTATTGATTTCATTCAATTTATACAACTCTAATTGCTTACAGCATTAAAAAAACACAATGTTCTACCATCCCTAAAGCATATAACAGGGAAGAAAGTCAAATCTGGTCAACAACACATGTCAAAAACCAAAAGGGGCTCCAACCGTTCCAATCAAATTTGATCTGAACCTTCCTCCAATGGTGCTCCAGATGTCTCTTCTGGTACTTCATCTCCAAGAACTCTTTACTAAACCAAGCAACATAGGCACAGGGAGAGGCCAAATAAGTGTTGGTTGGAAGAATTAAGGTGGTCACGATTAATTGTAATAATTAATATACCCCTATTTTTCAGAGCATAAGACACACCAAGGTTTTGAAGAGGCAAATTAAAAAAAGTTTTTGCACTCTGCAGACCTCCCCAAAATGGCCCATTTTTCGCAAAAACGAGCACATTTTTTGTCAAATAAGGGGCATTCATAGCCTTTAGGAGTCTTATAGGGTGCTCCTGGGGGCTGGGGATGGCAAAGATGAGCAAGAAATGGATCATTTTTCACTCATTTTTGCCTCCCCAGCCCCCAGGAGCACTCTGGAAGCCTCCTAAAGGCTATGCATGGCCATTTTGGTGAAGGGGCAGGGTTTTGGCAGACAAAAAATGTTGTATTTAGTGTATTAGACGCACCCAGATTTTCAGCCTCTCTTTTGAGGGAAAAAGGTGCGTCTTATACTCCCAAAATACGGTATATATATATAGCCTTTATTGTCATTGTACAAAATTGGTTATTATACATAATACAGTAATTATTAAACATGCTGCCCAGAATTCCTGAACAAGGGATTGATAAATTAAAATTATAACTTTTTTTTCATTCATAAGCACTATAAGAGCAAATTACCCTCTTCCTGTTAATTCTACATTAGGAGGTGCTCTAAGTGGAGGCTTCTCATCACATATTTTCTTGACTTCTTCACATCTATCTTCATCAGAGCCACCTTCCAGGCAATCTTGATCTCCATTGCACAACAGTGATTTGCGAATGCATTGTCCTATTACCATAAAGATAGACAATATTGATAGGGAAGATACTTTGATAGGGAAAACCAAAAACGATGCACAAATTGACCTCTTTGTCAAGGTGTAAATAACTCTTCCTAATCTGGTAGCATTTAATTCTGTTTCGACCACAATTTCTACAGTATAGCTGTAGATAAGTGATTCATAAAAACAGAGTGTTGTTTGATATCTTGCTCTGGTATTTTACATTGGGTCTTATCCAATGGTTCCTTCAACATAATCTAACAAACAAACCTAAAAAGTAATTCTATTAGATACCATATTTGTCAAAGTATAAGACGCACTGGAGTATAAGACGCACCAAGATTTTGAAGAGGTAAATTTTAAAAAAAGTTTTTGCACTCTGCAGACCTCCCAAAAACGGCCTCTTTTTCATGATAAAAGGCCCATTTCTTTTTCAAAAAAAGGGCATGAATAGCCTTTAGGAAGCTTGTAGAGTACTCCTGGGGTCGGGGGGGTGGGGACAAAATTGAGCAAAAAAACTGCCCTTCCCAATCCCCAGGAGCACTCTATAAGTCTCCTAAAGGCTATGCACAGCCATTTTGGTGAAGAGGGAGGGGTTTCAGGAGGCAAAAAATGCTGTATTCAGTGTATAAAATGCACCCAGATTTTCTCCCTCTTTTTTGAGGGATAAAGGTGCATCTTATACTCCAAAAAATATGGTAATTATTTCTACTGTCACCTACCTATTTCCATTTGCTGTCACTACAGAACAAACTATAAGAGGCTGAGCCCGAGGTCAAACATTTCATAAGTGATGAGTTCCTGAAAGCCTGCAAGAGAGCCAAGTCCAGCCCACCTTGCCTGTGACTCTTATTCCTATTTGCCAATTTGCTTTTCCAGTTAGTAGCTCAGATTTTTGTGGCGAGCTTATGCTTGCAATAAATCTTTATACTGATTTGAACTGCCCAAATCTCCTGATTTCCCCGGTGCTTGATACAATCACCCAGTCACTTAGACTTTTGAAGCCATATACCTGAAGAACATCTGAAACGATCACCACATCCTTCTTCTGTTGGGCAACCTCTTGTGGGAACACATGCACGAGTTTCAAATGAATTTCCTGAGCATGGATTTCCCCCAAACTGTGCATAAACTGCTACAGTCCGCCTGTGAATCTAAACCAAAACACTTTAATTTAGGATTGAAAAAGAGTGTTTTCAGTGAGAACATTATCTGGGCATAATTCATCAGGATGCATGCTGATGGTTGGTAAGTTCTGAGTATAAGTCCCAAAGGTGCCTTTTCAACTGGACTTTCTGGTTTTTCTTTGAAGATATTTCATCCAAGAAGCTTCTTCAGTTCTGACTTGATGGTGAGGAATGGAAGGATTTATATCTGAGGACACAGATAAACCTCCAGGTGGTTTCAACAACTCACTTAAAGAATGCAAATGACCAGCTGTCTGCAAGGAATACAAATCCTTCCATTCCACATCATCCAGTCAGAGTTGAAGAAGCTTCTTGGATGAGAAGTAAAAAGTCTTTAAAGAAAAACCAGACGGTCCAGTTACCTCTTGAAAAAGCACCTTTGGAACAACTATGACCTGGATGACTGAGACTCTCCATAGACATTCTGGGCATTGGCAGATCACTTATCCTTTATTTCTTTCTTCCACCCTTCCTTTTTAGAATTTTGGATTTTTTTCCTTTCTTCCTTCCCTCCTTTCTTCCCTTTCTCCCTTCCTTCCCTCCCTCTCTTGTTTTTGAATAAGTCCTTTTGGTGAGAGAAAAAAGAAAAATGTAGAAAACAAATCCAGAGAAAACATCTTGCTTGCCTCCGTTTTGTATATGGTCTATGTACAAGAGACTCTTGGCTACTATTATACAATAGCAGAGTTGGAAGGGACCTTGGAGGTTTTCTAGTCCAACCCCCTGTCTAGGCAGGAAACCCTATACCGTTTCAGACAAATGGTTATCCGACATCTTCTTAAAACCTTCCAGTGTTGGGGCATTCACAACTTCTGGAGGCAACTTCTGTTCCACTGGTTAATTGTTCTCACGGTTAGGAAGTTTCTCCTTAATTCCAGGTTGCTTCGCTCGTTAATTAGCTTCCATCCATTGTTTCTTGTCTTGCCTTCTGGTGCTTTGGAAAATAAGTTGACCCCTTCCACTTTGTGGCAGCCCCACAAATATGAGTAAAATGGTTTACTCCTATGTAATGTAATGAATATAATGTTGGACTTAGAGCAACACAAAGATGCTACTAGGACAACTCTCTAAAGTATGACTTCTGGTTATGCTCAGGAGAAGTACTATATTTATATTGTTGCAATTAACAAAGACAACTTATTGCCAGCACTTGTTTGTGAAAAGGGAATACTAAAAAAGAAATGCAAACTCATGGAGGGAAGTGCTGTAAGCAGATAAAGTTTTTAAAGTTGCATATTATCATATAGCATAGCTATACGTTAGTTTCCTTTTTTTTACTTTTTGGATAGTACACTGAAATGAAAACTTCAACACTAGTTTTAACTGGCAAGTGCTAAATAATCTTTCATACCCTACTATTAAGGGCTGGTTTAGCATCTCCAGGAACGCAGTGGCTCAGTGGCTAAGACACTGAGTTTGTCGATCAGATGGTCGGCAGTTCAGCAGTTCAAATCCCTAGTGCGATATAACGGAGTGAGCTCCCGTTACTTGTCCCAGCTTCTGGGAGAGCCGAGGTGGCGCAGTGGTTAAATGCAGCACTGCAGGCTACTTCAGCTGACTGCAGTTCTGCAGTTCAGCTGTTCAAATCTCACCAGCTCAGGGTTGACTCAGCCTTCCATCCTTCCGAGGTGGGTAAAATGAGGACCCAGATTGTTGGGGGCAATATGCTGACTCTGTAAACCGCTTAGAGAGGGCTGAAAGCCCTATGAAGCGGTATATAAGTCTAACTGCTATTGCTATTGCTATTGCTATTCTGCCAAACTAGCAGTTCGAAAGCATGTAAAACTGCAAGTAGGAAAATAGAAACCACTAAACACCGAAGGTTCTGTGTGCCTTCGGTGTTTAGTCATGGCGGCCACATTACCACGGAGACGTCTTCGGACAGCACTGGCTCTTCGGCTTTGAAACGGAGATGAGCATTGCCTCCTAGAGTCGAGAACAACTAGCACACATGTGCGAGCGGAACCTTTATCTTTACTTTTACCTAGCATCTCCAGCACAGGTAGTCTTTGACTTACAATTGTTTGTTTAGTGACGATTCAAAAAAGTGACTTATGACCGTTTTCCACACTTATGGCCATTGCAGCATCCCCAGGATCACATGATCAAAATTCAGATGCTTGGCAACTGGCTCATATTTATGACAGTTTGCTGTGTCCTGGGGTCACAGCTTATGCTACCTTCCAACAAGCAGAGTCCATGGAGAAGCCAGATTCACATAAGAATGGTGTGACTAACTGAACAACTGCAGTGATTCACTTAACAACTGTGGCAAGAAAGGTCGTAAAATGAGGCAGATGCAACAAATGTCTCACTTAGCAACAGAAATTCTGGCCTCAATTGTGGTTGCAAATAGAAGACTACCTGTCTGAAATCTTTTAAGAATCCAGAAAGATAAATCAGCTCATGGTTTTGGAGAAAGGACCAAACAATTAGTTATGCAGAAAGTATTTACAATACTATACTTGTGTTTTAGTACAGCCATCACAATCTGACCAAGGACCATATGGATTCCATCTGCAGTGGACAGGATCAATTCTATTGGATGTTATGTATGGAGAAAGAAAAATATTGTCAGTTATTGCAGCATTGAGGGAAGAGATCTACCACAGTAACAGAGTTTGATTTTTCATTGAAAAGGTTCCAGAATCAGTCCTGTTTTGGGGGAAAAAACCTTCTGATTGAAAAACTGCAAAGTTGTTGCCAGTAGCTCTTAGCTATTTCTAGCTTTAACTTGAGATTTGACTATTATTTTCTAGATATTTCCAACGTATCTATATAAGATCTGGAAGTCTGAAAAGGTCAGTCAAATAAATATGGTGACCATGCTATAGAATTATTCCTAAGAATTTGGAATAAAACAGTAAAAAACAATAAAACCTTAAGATGATTCGTCCTATTTACAAGGTTAATTATATAGGAACAATCTTCATTTTCTAAAAATCCGCCATAATGCAGTGCTGAATCAGTTTTTGAGACCATGAATGGAAAAAGCCAAGATGATTTTTTTCCCCTCTCACTACAGACATAATGCAATTTGGAGATAGAAGATGTGTATCACTTAGGCTTTCTCTCACTTATTGCAGATAAGTGGTAGTAGTTCAGTTCTGTAAAATCATTCGTTATATTAAAATCTTGCTATGGCTCTACAGTTTGAGACTTTGAATTGGAAGCATCAAAAGATACTCATTTTTTTCCTGATTTGCTCCTCCAGGCTGTTTAGCAATATAAATGGCATAATGAGGATTGAAGTGGGGTGATTAAACCTTTTAAGGGTGATTTTTAGGGTGATTGGATATTATTTTGAATTGCCCATCAAATATGAGTAGATAAATAGGTACCACTTTGGTGGGAAGATAAGAATTTAGTTTAGTTTAGTTTAGTTTTGGTTTATTTGTATGCCGCCCTTCTCCAGGAGGGACTCAGGGCGGCGAACAACTCAAAGGGGAAAGGGAACATAAACAACAGTACACATAATTAAAATACACGAAAATCACACAGCCATACCAGTCGAGAGGGGAGGGGAACTCATCAACCCCAGGCCTGCCAGCATAGCCAGGTTTTGACGGATTTCCGGAAGGCCTGGAGAGAGGTGAGGGTCCGGATCTCCGCGGGGAGTTCATTCCAAAGGGCCGGAGCTGCTACAGAGAAGGCCCTCCCCCGGGTAGTAACCAGATGGCATTGGCTGGTGGACGGAACCCGGAGGAGGCCGACCCTGTGTGATCTGACGGGTCTTTGGGAGGTAATTGGCAGCAGGCGGTCTCTCAAGAACCCAGGCCCAATACCATGAAGGGCTTTATGCCTTGGTGTATAGTTATGCTGGCCACATGATCACAAAAATGTCTTTGGACAATGCTGGCTAAGAAACAGATGAGCACTGGCCTTAGAATGGGACACAACTGGACAGGGGAAACCTTTATCTTTCTTTACCTTTATTTTTTTTTCCTATCAAACATGAAAACATTTCTTAGTCAAGAATGTCTGATATTGTATGTGTGTAATAAATACACAACCACAACCACTTAATCATATATATTTGCTAAGTTTTAAAAATAATGTTTTTATTATATTTATATATATATTACGTATCTCTTTTAAATGGCATGTAGATGTTGCTTATGTCTATGTGCTTGTTGATGGCCAATTTGTCTGAATGGCAGACTTCCAGGAAGTTCTCTAGTGTTTTTTTGATTTGGCGTCTACATCTATACCTACATACCAATGCCATTCAAAAGAGACAATCAAATAGCCAAAAAGGAAACAAAAGATCAAAACATTTCCTCACCCAGATAAGCAGAGATTAACACTCAAGGACAAAACAATACTCTACCAACTCAAACAAAGAAGCTAACAATAAACTGCAACCTAATGAGGAAATCCCCTAGACCAGAGGTGTCAAACTCAAGGCCTGGGATCCAGATCTGGCCTGTGGGGTGCTTAGATCTGGAAACAGTGAAGGACTGACCCACAGTGCTTCTTCCAGAAAAAATGGAGCTCTGTTTTCGCTGGTAGAGGGTTGCAGGAGGCGGTCACTGCCAAAAACAGAGGTTGGGAGCCCATTTTTGCTGGTAGAGTGCTCGGGCTACTACACATACCCCCGACACAAGTAATGCTGAGCTGCCCCCCCGCTCCCTCCCGCGGTCAACTGATGCACACACCTCAATGAAATTGAGTTTGACACCCTCAACCTAGATCATATCCACCAACATTGATGGGGCAAGACACTGGTATATAAAATGAGAGAAAATCCCACTTCCTTTTAGCACTGATGTTGTAATCTAGGGTGGTAATGAAACATCTGCAAGAAAACAACCAGAAATAGAGAGTACCAAGGACCACATACAATTAGTTGAATATGCCAGGGATTCCCAATCCTTAAAAAAAAAAGACAGTAAAACACCAAAAAAGGTCATTTTTTAAAATGTAGATTATGTTAGTATTGCTGGTGGCTCACTTTTTAGATCCAGGGGATTATTTTTAAAATTACTTGAAATAAACACAATTGGATCATACTTTTTCAAAATGGAGATGCATTGTATAGCTATTTCATATATGTAGACATTTACTTATGCCTATGTATTTATTTTCTTTTTTAGTTTCCTTCCCTTGTTATAGTTTTTACACATATTATTTTGAATTTTGTGGAAGTAATCTGTCTAGTTATTTGGTTATTAAAAGACTACTGAAATCAAAAGTAACTCAATACCAAAGGAATAGCTTGAAGCAGGCACCCCTTTCTGCAGCTCTTTAAAACATACACATTTCCCCCCAGGAAGAATGTAGCTGCTTTAAAGAGTTGCAGCCAGAAGCTAATCTTGCATTGCTGAAAACATAGGAAACTTACAAGCAGAATACAGAATGATTGTACCTCCATAAAATTTTGTGAATGAGAGTGAATAAGTAAAGTAATGTGTGGAAGCATTCAGTTCTCCAAATACAGTTCACTCATGTTTATCTAATTTGGTCCTTGCTCCTTGAAGCTGTCATCTCCTCCTTAGTGTTCTTCTGATGTTAGAACTGCTACTCAAAATCCTCATCATCATGCCTGAAACTATTGTAACAGGGAATTCTGAGATTGCAATCCAAATACATCTGAATGCTTCTTTATTTCTGGAGAGACTTCTAAAAAGTGCTAAAAATTGAAACTGATTGTTTTGCACCAGAAATCACATGGGAAATGGCAATTTAATAATTTCATAACATTGAGCAAATAGCTGAGAAAGGACTGTGAAAATATTTTGTATGCTTCAGATTACACACACACACCATCTCCAGCATTCAACATCTTAACAGAGGAATTACAGACAATTACAGAGTAACTACTTTGGAAAAACTCCCACACTTTTATCATGAAAGTTGTTTCCTCCACCACTCAGCTAAAATAAAATAAACTGGCAACCGAGGAAAAAAAATGGTTTTCATAAATCCTAAGTCTGTAAACTGAACAAACTAGCTTCTCTTGTTCTTGGGTAGTGGCAAAATCTCTTTTCTAACTGGGAATTAAGTCAGTAAGTAGTGCTGATGGAAAAAGAGAAAACAATCAGGGTTTAGCAGTTCTCATAGTGATGTAAGACTGTGATTTCCCGGGTCCAAATTCCTTACGAAGTTAACTGGAAAACTTTGGTTCACCTTTCATCTGAACCCAGCTCACACTTTTGTTCTGAAGATAAAATGAGAAAACTAGATATATTTCCTTATATACACACTGGGGTGGGGCAAGTGAGGTGGAGAAAGAAAGAAAAAACCAGGAGAAATGAAATGTTTTAGAAAAGGCTGTGGTTAGCTTCAACCTAAGCACAGGACCGCATCTCTCATTTTTGAGAATATGATGAAGAACTTCTTTGCACATCCCATTTTTGCTTAAGACACATTCAAATTTATTTTTAAGACATGTTCTACTTACCTTGAAAAAACAGGAAAGCAGCCTGTAATTTCTAAGAGAATCAAAATGGTTAGAACCTAAAGAGAGAAGAGGAAGAAGGCATTACTAAAGGCATGAAGCTTAGAACTACTTTTTAACCTAATTTCCCAATACAATAATGAAGAAAAGCTCTGCTGAAAGACGCTTTGCTGACAATACTGCTTAACAAACAAACAAACAAACAAAATATATATTCCAGGTACTGCCATCCATTCTCTCCCACCCCAACACAACCTGTCTTTCTGGAGTTGTGAACCCATGTTCTCCTTTTCTGCTTAGACAATGAACTCTGCTTTTATAGATTTATAGAAATTGACACAATGACTTTCTTACCTTCATGATTAGAGGAAGTCTGCCTTTCCCACCCAGCAACTAGGAGAGGAAAAACCTTCCTTTGAGAAGAGACTGCACTTCAGAACTAGGCGGGCCACTTGTCAGTCCAGTTATCTGGAAACTGATTCTCTGCCCAGTTGCTTTGCTTTTTCTTTCATAAGATAAACTCTAAGCAACACCATGGAATGCTAACACTAACTCATAATCTCCAGGGACAAATTGTTCTCAAATTTCTGAAAGTATTCAAATTTAGTTGATAAATTTGTTCCATATACTGCAAAGGCCTGGCATGAGTTATGGAGAAATATTTAGAATATTTAGACAAAAAAACATAATTTAGGAAGCTGTTGTCAAATCTATCAAAGCCAGGCAAACAGATCTGGTCTGCTAAAATCCAGATGACTGCTGCCATCTAGTGGAGGTCCAGAGTTTGGAAGTCCAAGTCAAATAGCTCTAATCAAAGTTTATGCCATTTATTTTGAATGGTCACGAGTCACTAAAAGGCTTGGCTGACAATCTTTCTGCCTCCACTTCCTTTTAACCAGAAGTGCCAACGCTACTCAAAATGCCAGGATTTCAATTCAGGAACCACTGCATGAAAACTGAGCTCCCTTTAAAAAAGCAATTATTTTTATTCAATTATGGCCAGTTGAAATTTGGAAGTATTTATTTATTTATTTATTTATTTATTTATTTATTTATTTATTTATTTATTTATTTATTTATTTATTTATTTATTTATTTATTTATTTATTTATTTATTTATTTATTTATTTATTTATTTATTTATTTATTTATTTATTTATTTATTTATTTGTCTTGTATGCCGCCCACTCCCAGAGGACTCCGAGCGGCTCACAAAAGACAAGGGAAGGGGGAAACTAGACAAAGACAACATATTAAAAACAACCCAACATTCACAGTTTCCGTGGAGGTAGATGTTTCTCAGACCCCCCCCCCCCGGCCTGCTGGAACAGCCAGGACTTGGTGGCTTTGCAGAAGGCCGGGAGGGTAGCAAGGGTCCGGATCTTGACAGGGAGCTCGTTCCAGAGGGCCGGAGCTGCAACAGAGAAGGCTCTCCCCCGGGGGGTCGCCAGCTGACATTGGCTGGCAGATGGAATCCGGAGGAGACCTAACAATCTAATTGGTGTGAGAGAGGTAATCGGCAGGAGGCGGTCTCTCAGGTACCCAGGTCCAATGCCATGTAGGGCTTTATAGGTAGCGACCAGCACCTTGAAGCGGATTCAGAGACTAATGGGTAGCCAGTGCAGCTCGCGGAGGATAGCTGTAACGTGGGTGTACCTTGGTGTCCCCACGATCGCTCGCGCGGCTGCATTCTGGACTAACTGGAGTCTTCAAACACTCTTCAAGGGCAGCCCCATGTAGAGTACAATTCAATGTCACTTATTTAAACAATTGTCATCTTTATTTCCCAATGAGTAAAATTGTAATTTCTGCTGCATGATATTATGTACTGACTCCTTACCTCCAGTCCCAAGAAACACCAAAGTTTTAGATTCTTGATAAAAAGGAAAGCTATATTGGTTTTATGAGAAAAAGAAAATTCAGAATCCTTCCTTCAGAAGGAAATCCATCCATTACCCACTTTTCTGAAAGTATAGCCATTTTTCCAACTTCAGCTATATAGCAGAATTTATTGTACTTAATAAGAAAAATGGAGAGGAAAATCTCAAGGACTTCTAATGCTAGCTAACATTAGAAATTATTTTCTAATACTAGCCAAAAAAACATTTTTTGAAATTGTTTCTTGATATGTAAATAATACTTCTGGGTGGTGTTAATAGCATTAATTAGGGAGGATTAATTAAAAGTAGGAATTGTTCTACCCATCTTAAAGACATGGTCATCCAACCACTTCTAAATAAACTTTTCTAGGATATATAGTAATACATAAAACAGGCCGATATATCTTAGAGTTTGTGACAAATAGCCTTTTTGTAGAATAGAGCATGGGGGAAAAAAACCCCAGGGGTGTTCAAACTTGACAGCTTTAAGACTTGTGGACTTCAACTCCCAGAATTCCTCCTCCAGTCATGTTGGCTCAGGAACTCTGGCATTGAAGTGTGCAAGTCTTAAAGCTCTCACGTTACAAGCCCCTTGCACCGCTAACCCTTTAGAAAAAAAAACCAAGAATGTTCAAACTTGAAGTCCACAAGCTTTAAGACTTGTGGACTTCAACTCTCAGTATTCCTCCTCTCGCTCTTCATCTTGATGATGTGCGGACGGGCGGAGGGAGGGACCTGGAACCGGTTCTAAAGGACACTGTAGATTTGTAGAACCTCTTCTGTAGAAGAGGTTAGAACTGGCATGAACCCACCCCTGGTTTTCCACTAACTAATAAATCTGGTTGTTGATTTGTCTCTAAGCAAACAAGTTAATTTTGCCACTAGTTCCCATCATCATTTACAGATTAACAGAGTTGGAAGAGACCTTGTAGGTTGTCTAGTCCAACCCCCCGCCTAAGCAGGAGACCTACACCATTTTTGACAAATGGCAGTTTAGTCTGTTCTTGAAAGCCTCCAATGATGAAGCTCCTACAACTTCTGAAGGCAAGCTGTTCCATTGATTGATTATTCTCACTGTCAGAAAATTTCTCCTTATCTCTAGGTTGAATCTCTCCTTGATCAGTTGCTATCCATCATTCCTTGTCTGGCGTTCGGGTGCCTTGAAAAACAGCTTGACCTCTTCCTCTCTGAGCAGCCCCTCAAATATTGGAGCATTTCTATCATGTCTTCCCTGGTCCATCTCTTCACTAGACTAGCCATGCCGAGTTCCTGTAACCATTCTTCATATGTTTTAGTCTCCAATCCCCTAATCATCCTAGTTTCTTTTCTCTGCACTTTTTCTGGAGTCTCAACATCTTTTTTATAGTCTGGTGACGAAAACTGGATGCAGTATTCTAGGTGTGGTCTTCCTAGGGCTTTATAGAGTGGTATTAGTACTTCGCTTGATCTTGATTGTATCCCTCTGTTAATGTAATTTAGGGTTGCATTAGCTTTTTTGGCTGTCGCTGCACACTGCTGATTCATATTTAACTGGCTGTCCACAAAGACTCAAGATTTCTCTCACAGTTACCGCTATTAAGCCTGATTTCACCCAGACTATACATGTATGGTTTTTCTTGGTTAAGACTTTACTTTTCTCTACATTGAATTTTATTTTGTTAGATAGGGCCCAGTGTTCAAGTCTGTCAAGATCCATCTGGATCTTGAGCCTATCTTCTAGGGCAGTGATGGCTAACATTTTTCTAAATGTGTGCCAAAATTGTACGTGCGCACACTATCACATGCCACCCACGCCCACCCACCCACCTGTGCATACACGGACAAACACCCCACGTATGCATGTGTGACACATACACCCGCACTTGGGGAGGGGATTTCTGATCACAAAAATCAACTGGATAAGGACTGAAATACAGTTTTAAAAGTAATGTTTGTACAGTATACAACTATTTGGTAAAGGTTACTTCAGATTTATTTTACGAATTAACTGTAGACTACTTTGATCCTCTTTAAAAAACTTGAGAAAGAGGGGAAAAAACAGAAATTGGTCCTGAAGATATAGTATAGTTAACCATAAATATGACTTCTTTATCATTTGTATTCCACAAGAATTGTTATTTTCTATTTGCCAAGGAAAATAATAATGTTTATAGCTGTTTCTTATTTCTTATTGCTTTAATCTCAGATTAGCTAAAGGACATTTTGCTTCATGCCTCATTTCAAATGCTAAGATTACCAAAAAATAGTTTATTAAAATGAGTTGAAATAGTTGGTGCTCCAATTTAATGGCAATTCTCTTCCTTGTCACTATTTTTATTACCGCTGAGTCCTAGTGTGTCCAAATTTATTTATTTGTATTCCGCCTTTATTATTTTTACAAATAACTCAAGATGCATACCACCATCAGCACACCATCCTCCTCCTATTTTTCTCAAAACAACAACCATGTGAGGTGAGTTAGCTGAGAGAAAGTGACTGGCCCAAGGTCAACCAGCTCACTTTCATGTTAAGGCAGGACTAGAACTCATGGTCTTCCACTTTCTCACCTGATGCCTTAACCACTACATCAAACAAGTATGCTAGAATCACACTTTGTCCACTCCTGTTTTGCCTGTAGACTGAGGTAGCTCTGAGCCAAGGTAGCAGAGTGGTTATAGTGTAGTACTGCAGGCTACTTCAGTTGACTGCTAGTTGCAATTCAGCAGTTCAAATCTCACCTGCTCAAGGTTGACTCAGCCTCCCATCCTTCCAAGGTGGGTAAAATGAGGACCCAGATTGTTGGGGGCAATAGGCTGACTCTGTAAACCGCTTACAAAGGACTGTAAAAGCAATATGAAGCGGTATATAAGTCTAAGTGCTATTGCTATTATCTGACCATTCCCCTGATTGCAGTTCTTCTTCCTATCTCCCAAGGTTATTCTCATAGCCTATTACAGTGAGCAATCAATCCACTCTGAAATGTTAAATGACACTGACACTGAAAATATACTAAGACAAAGAGGTTACAAGATATTGCTAAAATTATAAACTGCAACAATAATGCTAATTGCAAAATCAGAGGCCATTGAGAGACAACCTTTGGCTCACAACTTTCTGCAACCCTCACCGGCCAAGAAACTTCCTCCGCAGTCAGTTAATCAGGTCCCCAGCAGGAAAAGAATTGTTGGTCCTTTGCCAGGAATAAACCAAACAGTGGGGCAACAGATAATTAGAGCTCTACAATATATCAGTGTCAGCCCGCTGTGTTTGGCCAGGTCAACAGTCATGGCAGATTTCTTTATTATTATAGCGTACAATAACAAAAACTTGAAAGCCTGCCAGAGATTTTGCTTCCCTGTTTCTTACCAAACAATATCTAGGTGTGGTTGCTGAGAATCAAGTTAGAGATTTTCATGCTTCCTTCTTTTTCAAAAGCAGGCAATATTTTATCCATATTTTATCCATAATGCCTTTGCCTTTGGTGTTTCCCGCTTCCTAAGGCCAGGTCTACATTCCTTCACTTTATTATTAATTATTATTATTATGAATACATTCATACTGGGTGAGGTATTCTGGGATTTGAAAGTTGTTGAGGAAGAAAAACACTTGAATTACGTGTTAACATGTCGCCCACTCACATCATATGAAATTAACAGGAGGAAAATGTTATGTAACCTGAAAACAAGGCAAGTTTGCTTTTCGTATGAAAGAATGACCTTGACTCCAACTTCCCATTGTCCTTATTTTAGAAAAAGGTCTTCGTCAGTTTTCCTTTATGGTCAGTTTATAGCAGTTTTAAAATAATGGCAATATCTTCAAAGGCCACATTGGATGAAAAATGGAAAGAGCTGGCTGGAAGTGAGTTGATTTTTGTAATGCAAGCATTATCATCTTTGTTTTCAGTCTAAGACGCAAAAGGAAAAGAGGGAGGGCCAAAGCAGAGGTGGCATTCTATTGGTTCAAACCGGTTCAGCCAAACCGGTAGCGGAAATCATGGGTGACTCTGCCCCAGCTCTTCGGCATCCCATTTAGGCCCTTTTTTTTTTCCACCAAAAGTGCATGCACAGAAAGCTGTGCGCATGCGTGGAGGTGGTGTGTACGAATAAAGTGGGCGCGAGTGCTCACATTTGCAAACCGGTAGGAAGGGAGGTGAGTACCACCTCTGGGCCAAAGTACATCTGAAAATTACTATTTTACTACCCAATTTTGAGATCCAAGGATTTGGGAAGCTGCAACAGAGATGAGCACCGTCCTCTAGAATTGAACATAACTGGACAAGGGAAACCTTTTCCTTTCCTTAAAACAGAACAGGAAACTACTGTGTATATATAGGTTAAGAGGCTCCAACTAATTCGTCCCCAGTGATTTTTCCTACTGAGGTGTCTACTGCACCAGCCTGAAAAGAAACATTAAGAGGAGCCTCAATGAGGTTGAGGGGGCTGGACAAAATTTATTTATCAAATTTATATTCTGCCCATCTCACTGGAGTGGTTGAGTGGCTGAGAGGTGGAGCTCTCACCTCACAATCAGGAGGGTTGTGAGTTCGATCCTAGGGAGCGGCAGGTATTTCTCTCTCTGGGCACCATGAGTAAATATCAGCTGTGAACTCTGCCTTGGTGACAGGAAGGGCATCCGGCCAGTAAACACTGCTCCATTCAGTTGCCCCAACTGCATCCTGGTGCAAGGGATTATGGAGTCATTTAAAGACAAAAAAAAATGCTGCCTGTCTCACTCTGAAAAGTGACTCTGGGAGGCTTACAATTAAAATCATAAATGTAAAATATAGTAATAACATTAAACACAGAGGCAAGAAGCAGAAAGCTAAGACCAGTTTAGATGTTAGGTTTTACTAACATCAGGTAAGAAAAAAATTACTATGGAGCTACGCAAAATAGTCCTTCTGCTTGATGAACTTGGACTGGTAAAGGCCTCTCTTCTCCTGTTGTATCAGTTACAAGGGAAACATACACAATTCTATTCTGCTGAGGAAATGTGCAACTCTTATTTTGCCCTGTGGACAAAATCATGTTATCAGTCTCATGCTCTCACGTGACCTCACCAGGGATTGCTCTGTCCAGTTACCTGACAGAAACCCCCCTGCAGGAGATTTGCTTCCAAGTACACACAGCTAAAATTGCACTGTAAACACACAGCAATCATCAATATGAAAGTAGAAAGCTAAGATGGTCCCTTAGCATTTAAACATATTCCTTATTACTAAATGACTGTGCGGTTATTTTGGATCTATTTCTCTAGGATCTATTTCGAAAGCACATATTTAAAGCAACCAACTGCTTGATAAACTAAACATCTGCTTTTGTATTATTTATGGTTTAAGTCAGTGTTTCTCAACCTTGGCAACTTGAAGATGTCTGGACTTCAACTCCCAGAATTCCCCAGCCAGCATTCGCAAGTTGCCAAGGTTGAGAAACACTGGTTTAAGTAAAAGTATTTCAGCGAAAGAGACGCATGCCAAGATTGGTTTGGAATTTCCCTTGGGACTGAGATCCACATATTTTTTCAAAGTTCATAAAAGTTTTTTATATATATGGATTCATTCAAATATTAAAGACGGTATTGTTAGCTTTTGCTGTCTCGTTTTCATCTGTTCCTGTCTTTGCATTGTAATGTAATAACATAGTTGAATCAGTGTATTTATTACACTACAATGCAAAGACAGGAACATGAAAATTAACCTCAATTTGCTGAGTTAAATTTTGGAGCATCAACTACATTAATTAAACTCAATTAGCTGAGTTAAATTTTGAGGCATCTTCTATTTTTCAGTCCTTCAACTTTTTTGTAATTACATTACATGCATTTGAGTGACACATGTAATATATATCATATTTCTCTAGAAGTAAAAAAATGACTAACTTATAAGAATAAAGGATATCGTATTTTGCAAACGTTGTTGTTAGTTGCAAAGTCGTGTCCGCCAGCGCAACCCTATGGACAATGTTCCTCCAGGCCTTCCTGTCCTCTACCATCCTCAGGAGTCCATTTAAGCTCACGCCTATTGCTTCAGTGACTCCATCCATCCACCTCACTCTCTGTCGTCCCTTCTTCTTTTGCCCTCAATCTTTCCCAGCATTAGGCTCTTCTCCAGTGAGGTGGCCCTCCTTCTCATTAGGTGGCCAAAGTATTTAAGTTTCATTTTCAGGATCTGGCCTTCTAAAGAGCAGTCAGGGTTGATCTCCTCTAGGACTGACCAGTTCGATCGCCTTTCTAGACAGTTTTCCACGGCTACAAACCAGGCATAAAGCAAAAAAGCTAGAAGAGGTATACACCTGGAGTGTGATACATACTTTAAAATAAGTCACAGCTCCTTGAATTTTGTACAGAGGGGAAGTAGCTCCCATCAGGAGGGAAGTATTAGGGGAAAGGTAGTGCTCTTATTTCTAAATCCACAAGTATGCCAGAGGCAATGATATGGAGAATGAATTATCTATCAGGGGCACAAGTTAACTTGTGCAGTGATGTTTTCAGATCTCTGCCCTGGGAAATGTAGATTTCTTATTTTTGCATTTCTGTTAGAAGCATGGAGGCTCTTCCAGGGTTGAAAGTATTAGCTGGTGACATCACTGTTGCCCTGAGGACATCTAGTTGCAGGTTCCTTTCATGTCCCTCGCAAGAGCTGGTTTGAAGGACGAGAGCTCAACCCCTCCACAGCAGCTCTTGAATGTGGCCTTGCTAACATCTTGTCCCGTGTTCCAACCTCTCAAGCCATTCTGCTCCTGAGCCACCATGATCCATGTAGAATTGAGCAAAGTAAAACTGAGGGACCAAAGGGAGATGAGGCAAAAGGATGACTTGACCACCTCATTCTTTATTTATCTGCCCAGTGAAATGATGTGTCAGGGTTCCAAGTAACACCCCCAACGAAATAAGACTCCGAGACTTGAAGTTCCTGAAAGTTCCATTTTATTAGAGATGTCATATTGGCACATCTGGGAAAACCCGAATCTGAAAGCTTCTAGGTTTTCCCCACCCACAAGAAAGTCCAAGCACCTACCCAGCACCCACATGTCCATCACATGGTGCAATCAAAGCACTGTCCCAGCTGGAGATGCCTCCCAGTCATACCCCTCCAGGTGCAAGGCAGAATGTCCTTGGCTCTCGGAGAAAGGAATGCTATTATGACTATATATCTCCCCAGCTCCATCTGATTCCCCCTTCCCAGTTTCCCACAGACTAAATGTGGCAGGCCTGAAGATCCAATGCCCAAGATAGCTTCCAGGCCTGACATGACGTAGTTCAGATGTGGTTCACTAATATACAATGCCATTAAGAAAAGACTTCAGAAACAGCTGTGTATTAATAATTAGATATCTTCTTGCTGCTTACATCAGACATCCAGCACTGGCATAAAACAGAAGACAATAACTCTTACTTCTGAATGGTGTATTCCTGTTAATAATCTGTTGTTTCCCCAAGGGTGATTTTTCAAGAGACAACTGGACTTTCTGGTTTTTCTTTGAAGGCATTTTGCTTCTTATCCAAGAAGCTTCTCCAGCTCACACTCAATAGTGGAGAATGGAAGGATTTATACTCCTTGCAGACAACTGGTCATTTGCATTCTTTTAGCGAGCTGTTAAAGTCACCTGGAGGTTTATCTGTGTCATCAGGGTCACCTGAGTGGTGTGAATTCATCCCAGGTGACCTTAAGGTCTTGCTAAAAATAATGCATATGACCAGCTGTCTGCAAGGAGTATTAATCCTTCCATTCCCCACCATCTAGTCAGAGCTGAAGAAGCTTCTTAGATGAGAAGCAAAATGTCTTCAAAGAAAACCCAAAAGTCCAGTTTCCTCTTGAAAAAGCACCTTTGGGGCAACCATGACCTGGATGACTGAGAATCTCCATAAATCTGTTGTTTCCTTATTAATTTTCACCTGTTTTGATATGACAGATGTCTTTTTCCTTAAAAAAAATTTTTCTGGACTCTAAAAACATCAACCCATCAAAATAAACTTTAATTTCTTTGTTATGCATTTTATAATGTTTCCTATTTATGATCTGAAGATTACTGCTGATGAACTAACCAATTCCTTGGTGCCCTTTGACTGTAAACATATTCTAATGTCTCTCTCTCTCTCATTTCATTATCTTTTTGTTTCCAAATGCCAACTCTTTCCCCTTTATTACTCCTGCAGATGGCAAGAATCAAATAATGTCTGGAAATAGATAAAATGCTGACTTGTTACGTTTTAAGCTTCTGAAATTGGTTTTCAACAAGAACTTCGGGGCTCGCTTCTTCTAGCAAATGTCATCTGTCTTTTTTTAATTAGCTGTAATTAGTTTCAAAGCTCTTAAGGTATTTATCACATTTGGGGGACTAATACAATATGCCTGGAGATGAAATGACTCTGGCTTTTTGAGCTTTTTTTGCTCTTTCTGTAGCCCAGATGTTTCTTTCTCTTCCCCTAAGGGAATCATTTTTTTTTATCAAGAAATAAAACTTTTTATGGCACCCAAGGAAAACAAGGAACTCATAGAGACCTTTGTGTAGGAGGTTAAATGCTACATTTTGTTCATTTTTTTAACATGGTGTTTTCTCAAATGCCTAAAAAAAGTATCTTAAAATGAATTTGAATTTGGAAAGAGGATAGGGGTGGTGAAAAAAAACAAGATGTTGAGACCAGGGGTGAAATGCTACCAGTTCAGACCAGTTCGTCTGAACCAGTAATAAAAAAAATGCTACCAGTTCGGGCGAACCTGTATTTCCAATGATCAGCTGTGATGCACGATTTATATTAGCTAGAAAATCCCGTGGCACAGCGGATTCCTCCCCTCATAGTTCTACTTACCTTTCAGGCACGCTTGCTAGCAGGCTCCGCCCACCTGCCCAGACGTCATCACATCTGTTTTTGACGCTCTGTGCATGCACAGAAGATCCTGTGCATAAATGGAGGTGGCACGCACGCTCACATTTGCGAACTTGTAGTGAAGGTAAGTAGATTTCACCCCTGGTTGAGACCCTGGAAAGTGTGCAAAGAAGAATAACAAAGACGATAATGCATCTGGACACTAAATCATATGATGGGCAGTTGAGGGAGCTAGGGATGTCTAGCCCAGTGGTTCCCAAACTTGGCAACTTTAAGACTTGTGGACTTCAACTCCTAGAATTCTCCAGCCAGCTCTGCTGGTCTTAAAGTTGCCAAGTTTGGGAACCACTGGTCTAGCCTATTGAAGAGAAGGAGTGGGCAGGAACATGATAACTGTGTTCTAGTGCTTGAGAGGCTTCAGAAAGAAGAGGAGATTGACTTATTCTTCAAAGTACCAGGACAAGAATGGGTGTTAGAGAGATCGAACTTAGAAGTAATTTTCTGATAGTAAGAACAATTAATGTGATAGCTTGTTGCCTAGAGTTGCGGGTGTTCGATCACTGGAGGTTTTAAAAAAATAGATAGGACAATCATTGGACTGGAATAGTATAAGGTTCCTGTTTTGAGTATTAAAACAGGCGTTGGACTAGAACAGGGTTCAGCAACCTTAAGTGTTCAAAGAGCCACAAAAGTCCTAACCAGAAGCCACTATTCAATTCTGGAGCAAACCAGGAGCCCGGTTCCCCCCCCCCCCCCATGGAGTCTCCTCCAAGCGCAGTGTCCTTTTTCCTGTACCTGTCCTAACCAAAAACCCTATCAATTTGGAGCCGGCCGATGACAGGGAGCTGCAACAGAGGGATGAAAGAGACATATGCAGCTCCAGAGTCGCAGGTTCCCAACTGCTGGACTAGAAGATCTCTGAGGTTCCTTCCATCCCTATGGTTCTATGTTCTAAATAAAGCTGGAACCTGAGTCTGCTTCCTGAATTATGAAGTAGCAGGTTTCTGAAAGTGGGTGAAATGAATTGTTGGAAGAAAAATCTGGCCTGGTTCCAAGCTGGTAGAAAGCCACTGAAAATAAAATGGAGACAGGCTGAAGGAAATGAAGTCTGTTTATTTGGTAGTCAGAAACTCATGACAAGCAGCATGTTTCTGGAGTGGCTGGCAAAATGGAGTTGAGAGTAGGTGGGTTTTTATACATTCTTTGGGACTTTGTGATTGAGATGTCTGTTCCTGTGTAAGAACATCTCCTTTAATATTCCAACAGGTTATTGCCAGATTCCTATGGGGTCATGTAGCAGTAATGGTTGGTTCTACAGGCAAGAGGGGAAATGCAAATCCTAGGTATTTTGGTTGAGCTAATCTTGTCAACTTTGGCTCCTTGCCTATTTTATTGCTTTTTTGGAGTCTCTTTGCTTATGAATAGAATGGCCCACTCTTTCTGAATGGATACAGAATCTCCATTCCTAAAGACTAACCACTTCAGGTTTCTGCTTGAGGCTGTTTTTTTGCCTCTAAGAATATGTCTCTCCTCTTCTCCTTCAGGGAAAATATTTATTTTTACAATTTATTGTACATTTTATTAAAAATGTATGTTGATAACTATAATAAGGTGCAGGGATTATAAACCTCTTCCCCTTATTAAATAAAATTCTGTGGGCAGAATGCCTGTACAGAATGATTGTTCTCTTGTATTAATAGTTAATATAATTAATAGAGTAAAATAAATCACAATGGGATTGTTATTAGATACTTAAGATATTGGAAATTAAGCCAAGATGAGATTAAATAATGAATAAGATTATATATTTTAATGTTGGCACATTGTACCCAGCCGACACACTGGTTAATGGAAAAAGAATTGTTTATATAAAAATAAAATAATTATATATTTTTTAAACGAATGATTTTCTCTGTGACAAAAGGAAAACCTACTGTTGTTTCTCCACTATACAAAGAAATAGGGAACAACCTATGAGGTTTTTTTAAAGAAAAGGTTTACAAATAGGAACCATTCTATTTATATGAAGAAATAAAAGGAAATGTATTTTGCTAGAATCTTCAAATGCAACCTGGTATTTTCCAGTTCTGTTGGCTAACATTTCCATCATACTGTGTGGATGTCTCTTTAGCAATTTAGTAAAAAGTTTAATACTGTAATACATTGTTTAAATGATCAACAAATAAGTAAAGCACATTGTTTTAAGATTTAAAATCCACAGATACGTAACCATTTTCTTAGAAATCTTGGAAACATTTATTTATGGTCCTCCCAACTCAACAACATCAGCCCCCCCCCCCCTTTTAGTTTTTGGAAGGAAGACCACCAGGAAAATCCCAGGCTCTGAACTACAGTTAGAAGTTTGGGGGGGGGGGGTTCCAAGAAAGCAGCAATGATGACCCATTGGTGGGAATTAAGCTCAACTCAAAGGAGACTGTACATAAATCAATTTATGAAAGAAAGATTCCATAGTTTTCCCATTTTCACTACTCCTTTATTTATATCACAATAATTAAAATCATTGATTTCCGCTATCATAGAAGTGCTGATGTAGATTTTAAGAGCCAGTGAATTTACAAGAATGTAAATACACTGACCTCTGGTGGTCATTGTAGGACAACCTTGTTAGTCTACTCCGAATTGGTTTTATAAAGTACCTATAATGCATCTCCATGCAATCTAAATCTGCACAATGATTCTGTCTTCCCCTCCTTTCCCTCCCCAATTCAAACTGAAATCTGCATAAGTCGAGGTACTTTGTATGACTGATAAAAGTGAGCTGCAGTTTACAAAAATCTATGCCTTTAACAGTGGTGTGTTGCCAATTTTTTACTACAGGTTCAGGCACGCTCCCGGGCGTGCTTGTGCACGCTGTACTTGCACAGAAGCATCCTGGCAGGTGGGTAGAATCTCCCGCTACTACCGGTTCGCCCAATCCGGGCTGAACCAGTAGCAATCCACTTCTGGCCTTTAAATACATTTATTAATTGGAAAAGGTTCTATCAGATTCCTTGTGGGTTTTTTTTTAACTTCCAGTGGCAATCTGTGTGTTTGTCACATTAAGTTATTCATAAAACTATAAGTAGTTATTGTTAAGAGTTAACAATACTTCTTAATTCATAAAACAAGCTATACAACTCCTCAATAATTCATAAAACAAAATATACATCCTCACTTATTCCAGTCTGTTTTCATTGTTACATCAAAACAGAAAATTTAATATTGTGTTAACTACGTAAAGGCTGGTGGATTGTGTTTTTGGTGACAGTGACAAATGATTGTGGTAAATAATTAGTCCTAGTGACTAAAATATGAAATAGGAGCAATGCACCATGTTGCCAAAATTGAATACCGTACTGTAATTCCTTAGGTTTCACCTTCTCATATCCATTTAAATATTTTCTGAATTATTTTTATATGATCTTTGACACAACCTATGTTTGAAAGTAATTTGAACACCCACCCCTCAGCCTTTTCAATACCACGAAGCTAATTCACGGGAATAAACTAGTTATTATTTTAAAATTTCCACTTGTCAATATGCAGTCTTTTTTTCTTTTCTCCTGACTTTGTTATCTGTTCTTGTTCCCCACACCCGCCCCTCGCCCCAATATTTTTAAGAGTTTCTAAACTGCCCATTAGGAGTCAGGCAACATAATCAATTTAATAAATAAATTAAAAATTAAGTCAATTAAATTAAATTAGCATTATAGTTTGGAGAGACATCATCATCTCGGGTTGCATTAATTCTTGGAGTTGCATCTGATCACAAAAGCGGTGTGGCTGTATTTGTACGATGCTCCGAGGTACAAAGCACGCAACTATATTTCAACCAGTTGACCAAAGCGGCCCGAACAGTATTTATAATTCATTTGCCTGCGCGAAAATAGGGAAGGGGGTGGAGCTAGGTAAGTTCAAACGAACCACGTGTCACTTCTGCCAGACCCGCCCCTGCGCAGAAGGTGCTGCGGACGTCATTTCCCAGACAGCCCAAAGCCTGGCAAACTTATGTTCCTCGCTTTTCCTTCCGTCTTGGCCTCGGCGGACTTATTCAGTTGTGGGCCTCTCTCTCTTTCTCTCTCTTTTTACCGGAAGCGTGTGGAAGACATTGCGGAAGTGGGGGCGGGATTAGTTCTTTCTCGTTCTGGCGGCTGAAAGAAGATGGTGAGTCGGTGCTTGTGCTGAGGGAAGATCGGTTTCCATCCAGCGCTTTTGGAGACTTTCGGTCCCGGGAGACGGGAGGGGGAAATTGCCTGGAGTTGATCAGACCTGGGGAAAAGAGTATTTTCCCAACAGGCTCCCGTGGTTTCATACAACGGTTGACAATGGAAGATTCCTGTCCCAAGTCCAGGCCTATTATTTTTCAGCCAGAAGAACGGCGGCTTTTCAGAGGCTTTTAGGGCATCGCTGGGATGGGGTGGAGAGCCAGGCAGTCCTCACTTTTAAGAGCAGGGAACAATATAGGAGGCTTTCTGCGCGCTTGGTTCATGTTTTTCCTCTCTACTTATTTATGTTGGAACTTCCTTTAGATGCCCCAAAATGAAGCGTGGTTCTGCAATCCATTAAGCGAGTTTAAAAGGCGAGGTGCAGTGCATGGGTTAGTTGAGGTTTTAAATCCATCCTTTATTCAGAGGGTTCTAAGATACGTTGCAGCTGGATAATTTAGGAATCCTTTAGTTCCAAAGGAAAGGGGTTGTAAGCGAAGGGCAAATAAAGGTTTGCAGCTTTTCCTCATCCTATATGGCTTCTTTATTCCTATTGCTGCTTTGCCGTTCAGACGTGCAAGTTTCCTCCAGCGTGCATAGTCTGTGCCGGATCTGTTTAGAATGCTGGTTCTCTCAAGATGTGATCTGAATTTTTGGGGATACATTACCCATCCAACTTGATCAGCATGGGATATTGCAAAAGAGTTCTAAACAGGGAACAGCCTGCCACTAGATCCTATCATCATTTTAGCCGTTGACTATCCATAGCAGGATGAAGGCCTCTTCTGCATGTTTCCGGCAATATGGTCCCCAGCTTTCCTTTACCATTTGGGCCAACAATAATTGCTGATTGATCCATCCTGGTTTAAGTCTTTATCAAGTGGGATCTCCCCTCTCTGTCTATCTAATATATAATGTAACTTCTAAATCAGCATACATAGGATTATCTCTCTACTGTTAATTCAGTTAACTGAACAATGCATTACCTTTATATCAACACAGCCAGAACAGCTAAAATATGACCTAACAACAGTACAAAACCTGTTAGGGTTGGTGTGGAATCTTCATTTTATTTTTGCAGTTGTATTTTAGGAAGTAGTAGTTATCAGCTCAGCCAGGAAAAAGATTCTGCTCCTCAGATAGAAGGCAGTAAATAGCTATAATTATTGGTGCCAAATTGACAACAAATTCTCCATTAATTTGTTTACACACTTTTGAAGACCACATACTTTATAAAATTTATGACTGCCCATTTTAAAATGCATAGCTTTGTGGCTAACTGCCAGTTTATGAGAAAAAACTTTTTTTAAGTTACAAATAATCCAGTACAAAAGAAAACCAAGGCAACATATAGCAGACTAGCAAAACAGGCACTACTTGTAACTTCCCTGCCTTATACCTAGGGATGAAGGCTTCATCCATGATGTTGACACATAGATTTCTAAGGAGTTGGGTTGTACCTTTCAAATAAACATACAAAAACGTTTTTATGTAGAGAAAAAACAACTCAATAAACTTTTGATAGGGCATTGCTTTGTTTTTTCCCACCTAAAAATCTGCTTAAAGCTTCCACAGAACTTGCAGAAGTGTAAGTATTTTGTAGGCACCGTTCTTTGAGCTATTGAGCCGGACCAATTTGATGCAAAATATTTTCTCTCCTGTTAGCTACTGTTGCTGCATCAAAGTGTTTCATGAATCACACAGATCCAATAGGTAAGAGTTATGGTAATGTTATCATTTGTGTAAAGTAATTTCCATGTCTGTTTCAGACAAAAGGAACATCATCTTTTGGCAAGCGCCGCAACAAGACACATACTTTGTGTCGGCGATGTGGATCCAAGGCCTACCATCTCCAGAAGTCCACCTGTGGAAAATGTGGATATCCTGCTAAACGCAAGAGAAAGTGTAAGATTGTCATTTTCAAAGTACACGATGCGTGGAGGGTTCGGGCACAAAAAAGGGCACATTTTTGGCTAAAATGGGCCATGCAGAGCACAGCAGAGTGCTTCTGGGGGCCTGGGAGGGCAAAAACGTGACCCTTGGAGGGCTTGAGAGCCCAAAAACGGCTCCATTTTTCGTGAAAATGGGACGTGCAGCGCACTGCAGAGTGCTTCTGGGGGCCGGGGAGGACGAAAACGCCTGTTTCGGTCTATAAGACACCAAAATTTTCACCCAATTTTAGGGGGGGAGGTGTGTCTTCCGAAAAATACGGTATTTCTGTAAGATGTTTTTATGTCAGTCTTTTTATTTATTGAAGTTAATCCAAATACAGTGTATCAACAAAATGCTTCATACCACTGACGTTTATGCCCAAAAGAATGAATGGAACTCAAGACTTCCCTGCTCCTAATCTAAAACTTAACCACTAGACCAAGTTGGTTTTCATCGTAATTTTACTGTGTTTAATTTTTCTCTTATTTTGGGATAGTTTTCAACAACAGTTATTACTGTCCTAAAATTATATCAATAAAAATATTATTATTATTCTCCTTAGACTTCCCCAAAAGTGTTAACATGAATGTGGGTAAAAAAAAGCTGGTACAGGGATGGAAACACCCAAGCTCAGTTTTCGATGGGAATAAAATAGGGCAGTGTAACAATGTGGAGTAAAAGAGAGTATAAATTGTGTGCCACCATATTTTTTCTTTAGATAACTGGAGTGCTAAAGCCAAAAGGCGCAATACTACTGGCACTGGCCGTATGAGGCATCTAAAAAAAGTCTACCGAAGATTCAGGTAAGATCTCTCTAAATTTATTTTGGCTGAAATTCAGAACTATCAAGTTGTTGGGCCAGAACAATGCAGTCAGATTTCTGAATCATAATATTGTTTCATGCATATTCCTACCAATGCTATGTGCCACTGAGGTTCATTTGTCCGTGAAGTGGGTGTCTATATAAACGTGATCAAACAAATGCGCGCATGGCAAAACCGCGCCGAGAAAAGTGTGATGTCATAAATGTGCACACAACAACACGCCGATGAAACGCTGCCCACAAAAGCGCGATTTCAGTTAAGGTAAGGGTTTGGTTCAGGGTTAGGTTTAGGGATTTCAGTTAAGGTAAGGGTTCGGTTCAGGGGTAGGTTTAGGGATTTCAGTTAAGGTAAGGGTTCGGTTCAGGGGTAGGTTTAGGGATTTCAGTTCAGGTAAGGGTTCGGTTCAGGGGTAGGTTTAGGGATTTCAGTTCAGGTAAGGATTAGGTTCAGGGTTAGGTTTAGGGATTTCAGTTAAGGTAAGGGTTCGGTTCAGGGTTAGGTTTAGGGATTTCAGTTAAGGTAAGGGTTCGGTTCAGGGGTAATAGCAATAGCAGTAGACTTATATACCGCTTCATAGGCCTTTCAGGCCTCTCTAAGCGGTTTACAGAGAGTCAGCATATTGCCCCCAACAATCTGGGTCCTCATTTTACCCACCTCGGAAGGATGGAAGGCTGAGTCAACCCTGAGCCGGTGAGATTTGAACCGCTGACCTGCTGATCTAGCAGTAGCCTGCAGTGCTGCATTTAACCACTGCGCCACCTTGGCTCTTGGGTAGGTTTAGGGATTTCAGTTAAGGTAAGGGTTAGATTTAGGGATTTCAGTTAAGGTAAGGGTTAGGTTTAGGGATTTCAGTTAAGGTAAGGGTTAGGTTTAGGGATTTCAGTTAAGGTAAGGGTTAAATTTAGGGATTTCAGTTAAGGTAAGGGTTAGGTTCAGGGTTAGGTTTAGAGATTTCAGTTAAGGTAAGGGTTAGGTTTAGAACTCGCGGTTATTACTTGTTTTTTGAAAGCGTGTTGTTGAAGGCGTGCTTCTGCGCTCATTCGTCGGCCCAATTTAGAACTTGTGGTTTTCTCGCCACGGTTTTGTCGGTTGCGCTTTGGTCGGTGAACCCGATATAAATATGAATAAATAAATGATGCTGAAGCCTTTTTAACAGCAAACAGGCAATTACCTTAAGTGCCACCTAGATTTTGTCATTATTCCTTGCAGAAGCTTAATAAAATCAAGTCCCTGTTGAGAGGAGCTTGATTTCTGATGGTTCAGGGACACGTCTGTAATTTTTGTGGCAGCAGTATTGAGGTAGTTTTGTATTACCTTCTTTTAGGCTGTTGTTTTGTCTTTCCTGGTAGTCTCATATCAGGACAGTACTAATAAGGCTCCATTTTGATCGGATTGCCATTCTACATAGATTATAAGGCACATTCCTTTGGAGTAAATTAAAAATGTTTTCCCAAGTCATGGTTAACAATTGATTTCTTTAAGACACTTTAAGCATGCTAACCTTGTGCTTAAATGTAATATTCATTTAAATGACTTGGGAGTCACAACTTCAGCTTACTTTGATGTGTGAATGAGGATGCTATATGGATTTTAGCAGCTTATCTGTGATGTTAATTAAAACCAAAGTCTGAACATCTGATTTCCTAAGTGATTTCATTTTGTAACTGAGATAAGCTGTTTTTTAAAAAAATGAAAAAAAATCAAATAAATATAAATGCTTAAATGCAAAAAGTCCTGTTTCTTCTTTGCCTTATACAGGAATGGATTCCGTGAAGGAACAGCGCCAAAGCCCAAGAGAGCTGCTGTTGTGGCTTCCAGCTCATCTTAAGGACTCAGATGTTGGTTTAAAATAAATGGCTACGCTACAAAAAACAAAATGTCATCTTTATGCAGTTTATTCAAATTTGGTGATTTGTTTTGTTCCTTATTAATCTGAAATTTGACTGTAAAATATGGAAGTTTTTTTCCCTTCACATACACAAAGCACGTTCCTTATATCTAATAGAAAATTCAGATTTGTTTTAACATTTGGTGGAATGTCAATAATTAGATCTATATTCATATACATAATAAGGCCATTTGAGCTATAATTGGAATCTTGAACTGGTCAAACTTGCTCCCAATGTAGAGATTCAGGGTCTGTTGGTCATTGTGCTGTGATTTCTGTGTGTCAGTATCTGCAGTCAGACTATAATTTCAATAGTATAATCTTAAAATAAGCAATGTTTCACAATCGTGGCAACTTGAAGATATCTGGACTTCAGCTCCCAGAATTCTCCAGCCAGCATGTCCACACATCTTCAAATTGCCAAGGTTGTTGTTAGTTGCAAAGTCGTGCCCGACCCATTGCGACCCCATAGACAATGTTCCTGCCTTCCTTTCCTCTACCATCCTCTGGATTCCATTTAGGCTTATGCCTACTGCTTTGGTGACTCCATCCAGCCACCTCATTCTCTTTCATCCCCTTCTTATTTTGCCCTTAGTCTTTCCCAGCATTAGACTCTTATCCAGTGAGTCTGTCCTTTTCATTTGGGGGCCAAAGTATTTGAGTTTCAGCTTCAGGATTTGGCCTTCTAAAGAGCAGTCAGAGTTGATCTCTAGGACTGACCGGTTTGATCATCTTGCAGTCCAAGGGACTTGCAGGAGTCTTCTCCAGCACCACAGTTCAAAGGCCTCAATTCTTTGGCGCTCAACCTTCCTTATGGTCCAACTTTCACAACCATACATTGCAACTGAGAAAACCATAGCCTTGGCTATATGTACTTTTATTGGCAGGGTGATGCCTCTGCTTTTTGGTATGCTGTCTAGATTTGCCATAGCTTTCCTCCCCAAGAGCAAGCGTCGTCTTTTGGGAAAACCCCATGGACAGTACCAAAAGGCCAAGGTTGAGAAACACTTAATTCTTCAAACCCTGTTCTCATGTGGTATGCAAAGTGGGAAGCTGACCTATGGAAATGCAGAGCAAGATTTTGAAACTTTCTATATGTGGGATTAAAGGACAATATCTTGAGAGGAAGAGTGGAGATGAATAAGAAATAGCTTTCTTGTAAATACACATAGTCCTTGACTTAACAACCATTACTTTAGTGACCAAAGTTACAATGTTTTATGACTTTTTCACATTTAATGACTTGCAGTATCCCTACGTCACATGATCACAATTTGGACACTTGGCAACTGGCATGTGTTTATGATGGTTGCAGTGTCCCAGGGTCATGTGATCACCTTTTCTTACCTGATAAAGTCATGGTAAAGTCAGATTCACTTAACTGTTATTAACTGCAGGGGTTCACATAACATCTGTGGCAAGAAAGGTTATAAAATGGGGCAAAACTCAGCAACAAATTTTGGGTTCAATTATGGTCATAAGTCAAGGACTTATGCTTTTAGCCAATTAAATTGTTTACAACTTTTTTGTGAGTTGGAAAGGTCTTCATCTAATATTTAAAGAGATCACTTGTACCATGTTCTCAAAATTGCTTAAGCCTCTCAAAGAGTTTTCCAATAGTTCTTTTATTCTTGTGTTATTCAGGCAAAAATTAAGCTTAATTAGTTCCTTTATATATTACCTGGCTAATTTCAAAGTTAGTTTAGTACAATCGGCTGTGCCAACTAGGCTATCAAAAAACTGCCCAACAAGGCTAGTTAGATAACTATGCCTAACAAGATTATTCAAGTTGCGGTAAGTATTGTTGCCCAACTAGGCTACACATTCACACAATACTTGCACTCTCAGCACAGGTGATCAGGCTGCATTAGAGTGGGCTGGGAAGCAGACTGGGCGTTCCCTCTTCCAAGAAGAGTCATCTTGGTTCTAGGTCTGGGTTCCATGACTCCATCAAAATATACAATCCACTGCATTTGTTGCACCCACTAATGTTCCATCTGGCATCAGCAATAATGCATTCATGCAGACATCCAAGATCTTGCGCTATCAGTAATACATTCCAGCAACATGAGTTTCCCAGTGGGGCGATGTAAAGGCTAGATATGGTTGTACTATAGGCCCACTATACTCATGACTTATTGTAATATATGTTATACATTGTGTGTCATAGCATATAGCATGATATGTAACAAGTATCAAAAAAATTGCTTTGGAGACCTGAAGGATTCTAATGAGCTGATAACTAGATGTATATACTTGACTATGATTGGATCCAGACTTCGTCATGAGTGATCAAAATCAATTGGGATTTAAATCCTTAAACATAACTAATACAATTTTTATTTAGCTACGCACATTTACAAAACAAAATGTAAGATAAAGCCGTATTGGCAGTAAAACGTTACAGTATAATAAACAATATAGACAAGTCTTACCATATTTTTTGGAGTATAAGATGCACCGGAGTAAAAGATGCATCATATTTTGAAGAGGCAAATTAAAAAAGTTTTTGCACTCTGCAGACCTCCCCAAAACGGCCTGGTTTTTGCAAAAACGTGCCCGTCTTTTGTCAAAAAAAAAAGGGGGCATGCATAGCCTTTAGGAGGCTTGTAGAGCGCTGCTGGGGGTTGGGGAGGGGGCAAAAATCCCCCTCATTTTTCTGCTCATTTTTCCCTCCCCAGTCCCCAGGAGCACTCTGGAAACCTAAAGGTTATGCACTGCCATTTTTGCAAAGGGGGTGGGGTTTCAGGAGGCCAAAAATGCTGTATTCAGTGTATAAGACACACCCAGATTTTCACCCTCTTTTTTGAGGGGAAAAAGGTGTGTTTCTACTCCAAAACTACAGCAATTCCAGCATAGGCATAGTGCTTATTAATTAAATTCTTTCCCCTGGCCTCTCCTTGCCAAAACTAACCTAGTCTCTCAGAACAGGACTGCTGGCCACAGAAATAGTCCTTTTTGCCATTGTCATCACCATCAAATAATCCTTAATAAAGCTTCATATATTTACCTATTCAGATTATACCTGGGACTTAACATGTTCAGCACTATCAGAGCTTAATAGTAAACTCAGGGAATGCATGTGGTTCAGTAGCTCTGGATGGTCTTGACATTAAAGGAAAAAATTGCATGCGATTTCAAATATGAACTGAAGTGCAAAAAATCCCTATATAAAATACAGGAACTCTGCAGAATTCACATCTGAATAGTGGTCATCATCAGTAACTTGCTTCTAGCTCAGTGGTTCTCAACCTGTGGGTGGGGACCCCTTTGGGGGGTCGAACGACCCTTTCAAAGGGGTTGCCTAACACCATCGGAAAACACATTTCTGAAAAAATATGGAAAACAAAATATAATTTTATGGTTGGGGGTCACCCCAACATGAGGAACTGTATTAAAGGGTCGCGACATTAAGAAGGTTGAGACCCACTATTCTAGATTAAGATGCATTTTGGATGCTAATAAGAATGTTCAGAGAGACATATTGGTGGGATGGTAGAGACTATGATTAGCTCCTATACTTTAATAGTTAGACAGTTGTTCTGTGCAGCACACTGTCTGTTCCACTTTACCAGCCAAACGTACAATAAAATACTACTTTACTTTGCAATAAAGTAGAAAAGTCCTAGATTGATTTCCTTTCAATACTATTAAAATGGCAATTGGGTGATTGGAAAGACTTTGTCACTAAGTGGAGAGCTTCCCCAAAATAATGTGGATAATAAAGGTAAAGGTTCCTCTTGCACATATGTGCTAGTCATTCCCAACTCTAGGAGGCGGTGCTCATCTCTGTTTCAAAGCCGAAGACACAGTGCTGTCTGAAGACGTCTCCGTGGTCATGTGGCCGACATGATTAAACGCCAAAGGTACACAGAACACTGCTCCTTCCCACCAAAGGTTGTTCCTATTTTTCTACTTGCATTTTTTACATGCTTTCAAACTGCTAGATTGGCAGAAGCTGGGAGTAATGGGAGCTCACTCCTTTACGTGGCGCTAGAGATTCGAACCGACAAACTGCCAACCTTTCTGATTGACAAGCTCAGCGTCTTAGCCACTGAGACACTGCGTCCCTGTGTGGACAATAGATCTGTGCAAATTAGCTCTGATTTAATTCACACGGGAGGTTCCAAGTGGGCTTGATTTGAATACTGTACAATAGGATATAAAAGATTTGCCCACAGGCAACCATTGGGAGGCTTTCAGACACCTGAAGCCACTTTATTTTTTGGAGAACAAGATGAAAAGAACAGAGATGGTACCGTAGATCCTTTAGAGGGCAGTAAACCCACTGGGGTTCAGCTAGATGAGCTCAAGGGTTTTATTGCAATTAAAAATGTATTTCTCCATAATGTCTTTTTAGGGCAGCTAGAGTAGAACTGGAGAAAGTCCAACTTGGCATTTAATGTGTAGTGTAGTTTATAAATATTCAAATATCTTTTAATAGTAAGCACCTACTTCTCCCCTAGTTGTTGGTTTGGGTTTTTTTTTTTTTGGAGTGCTGTGAGCTAATGCAACCTTACCACTGATCTCTAGGTTTTGGAAGGAAGGAGGAAGCCTGCCACAGGTGACTGGAAAGCTCTTCTCTTCTCTTCTCTTCTCTTCTCTTCTCAGGAAGAACCTCTTCCACATTGCCAAGGTTTGATGGTATCAGAGCTGCAGTCTGCAGGCAATCTAATGCCGAAACAGGCTGACAGAGTGAGATACAGTGCCACACACAGAGGCTGGCACCAAGTAAATGAATTCATTGCCTTGCTTTGCATCTAGTTCTTAAAAGCAGGAAATGCTTCAGACCACATCATGAACTCATTATTATACAGAGAGATTCAAAGTAGCCTTAATCATGCAGCATCTAAAAATAATAATGTTGGACCTAGAGTGTCAGCCTTGAGTTCATATTCAGAGCTCTCAGAGATGAACTGAACTCCCATTTATGCTGACAAGACCATCAGAAAAGATGTGTAATGTTCCATTAGCAAAGAGAGAGAGGGAGGGAGGGGGAGGGAGGGAGGGAGAGAGAGAGAGAGACAGACAGACAGACGTACGTTTAAGATTTTTTTCTGGCTGGCTGGTCAGTTACAGTAAAGTTGAGAGCTGAAAAAGTTGAATGATGGCCAAAACAACATTAGCCTTACTATCTGCAATACATTTTTGGGAAGAGAACACAGACTCTGGGCATTTAAATGGTCAATTAGCAAATATCCAGTATTAGCAGCAACCAATTGCTATTATCAGTTTTCACATTATGAGGTCTCAATTCATCCATTCACATCTCTAATCCCAATACATTTTTCAAAATGTCATGCTTTTCTCATTTACTTTGAGATTCAAATTGCTTCCTTCAGAGCAATTCTATATGTACTGGGTTCTCTTGCGATCAGTGGAACTTGGATATTTTGGGCATAATAAACATTGCAATAAAATAAGATTAGTAAACTACATAGATAGGCAAACATTCAGCCAGCTTTTGCATGGCACTTTAGGAAGATGCAACTTCTAAAATAACTAAGTTTCCTTTCCCTTTTCCCTCCTTCCCCCACTTCCCCTCCTTCTCCACCCTTCCTCTCCCCTTCCCTTTCCCACATGTATACATTTCTATGCATTCGACTCATATGACACTAGATTGCTTACAATTTATAAAGCTAAAACACACCCATACAATAAAACAATTCACAATCCCCTTTATTCTACCTCCTGCCATGCAATTGCTTTCTTGCCTGCCATACTAGCCGTGTTTTCTTTCAGCTTGGCAAATAGGGTTTCTTATCAGGACCCTGAAAAAAAGATCCTATTGTAATTGCAAATAACTTTAATAACTTAAAACTCGAAGGTTAAAGCTTTGTGCTATTATTCTAATTTCTTGATTTAAAGGATTGGTCTTATAGAAGATTTTACAGTAGATTCCTAGTAATGTCACCACAGAACTAGACCCCTTAATTCTTAGGAGGAGGAGTAGAGCAAACTTTTCATTTTATTCTTTCAGTTCAAGCCAGTACATTACACATTTTGAAAGCAAAACTCACCTGCCCTAACATTAGCAGATCTGAAGATAAGAGCCAGCATGCTTGCCAAAGCTTAAAAGGAAACAAACCATTTGGGGTCAATTTGCAACAGGGGTTCCAGTGTTGAAAATGCCCTATTTATCCCAGAGAAATCAAAGGAGGGTATTTTTCTTTCTTTCTGTGTTTAACTTTTCCAAAGTCTATTGAGCCTCTGTTCACAATCTCCACCAAGGAAAATGTTAAATGGCTAGGCTCCAAGCTAATCTCCAGTGGCCTCATTCCTAGAATATATCAACTATCTTTCCCAAATAACATATTTAAGTTGCAATATTGTGTGAGGGAGACCAATTTAAACCATGTGGTGATTGTATTTTGTTAGAATCTCAAAGTACAAAAAGAAAAAAAAAGACTCTCCCTCGAGTCTTAGAAACTTAGAGCTAGATTTAGCCCTCTGATTCTCTGTGTTCAGTTCAGAACCTCATTTTAATTTGATGTGATTCAAGCAAATCTCCATTTAACCTTAGATGGGCAAGCTGTCCACCTATGTACAAAATAGAGATTTTGGAGAATGTTCCAAATCCTATCACTGGATTATCGTAAGAGATGGGATCTAACACCTTTTTGGAGAGAGGGTGCATTTGAAAATAATAAACAGCAAAAGAAGGCAGTGAACCTGGCCAGCAGTTTTATGCAGATCTGTGCATTTGATATTTTAAGCCTCCCCCCCCCACTTTTTTTTTTAACATCTTCCCATTTTTCTTTAAATTCCCTTGAAAAACTGGCAGGAAAATCATGCTCTACAGTTTTCTAGTTTACTCCTGAAGTCCAACAGAATAATTTTCAAGGCTTATGAAAGCTGAAATTTAGGTTGCAACTTGTTAGTTGCGAAGTTGTGTCCGACCCCATAGACAATGTTCCTATCCTCTACCATCCCCCGGAGTCCATTTAAGCTCACACTGACTGCTTCAATGATTCCATCCAGCCACCGCATTCTCTGTCGTCCCCTTCTTCTTTTTCCCTCAATCTTTCCCAGCATTAGGCTCTTCTCCAGTGAGTCCTTCCTTCTCATTAGATGGCCAAAATATTTGAGTTTCCTCTTCAGGATCTGGCTTTCTAAAGAGCAGTCAGGGTTGATCTCTAGAACTGACCGGTTTGATCACTTTGCAGTCCAAGGGACTCTCAGGAATCTTCTCCAGCACCAGAGTTCAAAGGCCTCAATTCTTTGGTACTCAGCCTTTCTTATGGTCCAACTTTCACAGCTATCCATTGCAACTGGGAAAACCAGTTTTGAGGTTACAGATAGTCTATCCTTGGACTATGAGAGTTGTTTGCTAGGCTGAGAAGTTACACTAAGCTATATAAGGTAATGGTTTAATATGAGACATTAGCAGCTTCCTGTTTTTAGTGTTTTATGCTTCCCAGTCTGATACTTTCTCTTTCCCACTTTAATAAGGGAAGCAAATATTTCAGTTATGATGGAAATGAGTATCCATATAGGGATCATGGATATGTCAGCTCTGTAGTATGGCTGGTATCAAATGGCTGCTCTGAAATTAAGCAGGCATAGCTGCATTATGTTCTGTGCAGAGAAGTGTTTATACTATATTTTGAGCCGTATTTTGGTGCTGGAGGATGCATTCTATTTTGTTCCAAGACTTATTCCTAAATGACATACTGTGTACACAGAGAACTGTCATTCTGTGTTGAGCCAGCCACATTTGGTTGGCATCACCTAGGTTCAGAAGCTAAAGAGGAGATGAATTTGGTGAGCACTTGAAGAGGGGAAGCTGTCAGGAAATCCCAGGACTATAGGATAAAGTTGCTCTCACCTCTCAGTCAGGAGGTTATGAGTTCGAGGTAGGTAGAGGCAGATGTAGGGTCTCCTGCTTGGGCAGGGGGTTGGACTAGATGACCTGCAAGGTCCCTTCCAACTCTGTTAAAGTGGAAAATCAAAAAATGACTTGTGGCCAACGATGGGGGGGGGGAATTGCAACAGGTTAAGGAGCAAATAAAAGGCTTGTTTTCTTTCAATGGAAGAACCGTTAAAGAGCCTTTTATTTGCTCCCTAACCTGTTGCAATCTTTTTTCCCCCCAGATCCTTGGCCACAAGTCAATTTTTGATTTTCCACTTTATCCTACAGTCCTGGGATTTCTTGACAGCTTCCCCTCTTCAAGCGTTCACCAAATCCATCTCCGCTTTCGCTTCTTTCTGAACCTGGGGCTACGCCAACTAAACGCGGCCGCCTCGGCAAGAACCTCCTTGCACAAAAGGCACAATAAAAACAACGGCCCCATAATTAGGAGTGGGCGTGGTCTTACGCGATTCAGAGTCGGGCGGGCGCTTAAAAGGGACCGCGTCTCTCCTCCTCTCGTCGGGCTCCCCCCCTGCCCGCCCCTTTCACAACACACCAGCGGGAGGGAGGGAGGGGAGGGGAGGGAGGGTGACACGGTCCAGGCCCTGCTCTGGTGCGCAGGCTCGGCTTTCGGCGCAAGATGGCGGCGGCGGATAAACAGAAACATGAGCACGGGCGGGTGAAGATCGGGCACTACATCCTGGGGGACACGCTGGGCGTGGGCACCTTCGGCAAAGTCAAGGGTGAGCGCTGGAAAGGGAGAGGCGAGAAGCGGGAGGGCGGCGGCGGCAGTGGCAGCGGCAGCAACGGGAGTGGAGATCGGACTGCCGGCCGGCTTCTCCCCCCCCCTCCCCCTGCGTTCAAGGGGCAGTGGTGGTGAAGGTGAAGAGCCGGGCTGGTTGTGTCCTTTCTCACCCGCGGGAGTCCCGAGGAGGGAAGCGCCCCCGCCCCCTCATTTTTTTTCCTCCTGGAGGAAGGGTCGTTTAGCATGAAGGAAAGGTCTCCATGGGATTGCACCCCCCTCCCCTCGTTTTGCAAAAAAAAAAACCCAAAACCCTTCCCTTTTTTTTAGGGCGGAAAGGAAAGAGGTGATCTGATGGCTCCAGTGCACTGGAGCATCCTTCAATCCAGATCAGTTCATTTGTCTAATCTATCTGTTTAATCTCCGTCTGTCTGTCATCTTGGTGGGGTTGCACATCCACCTGCCTAGGAAAACCCTTTCCTTCCCCCCCTCCCTACTTTTGGCTGGGGTACTTTAAACTCTGCTCCGTTAAGGAGCTGCCGAGGAAGCGGCCCCAGGGTTTTTCTTTTCATTTGCTTTCCTCCCCCCCCCCCCAAAAAAAAGCCCAGCCCCGAGGCCGGGACTCGGGGTCCTGCAATCTGACCGGAAACCGCGACCTTTCAAAGGGCTTCTTCGTTGCCTGGAACAGCAAACGTGTTTTCTATGTTCTATGACCCCCCTGCCTGCTTTTTAAAAATTTTTTTTTTTTTAAAAAATATTTTTGCAAGGGAGCCGCACAGAGTTTTTGCTCCATTAAGCGTTGGATTGCCGTGCAGGCAATGACAGCCTTTGGGGGATGCAAGGGACGGGACTAGTGGAGGAAAGAGGGAGCAAAAGTAGCGTCAGGATCCAAGTCTGCTTTTAGACTCTCCCAGTTGCTGTTAGATCCCCCCCTCCTCTACCTCCGCCCTCCCAATTTTGTTCTTCCTGCTGGGCTGAGTTCCGTATTATTGCCCCATCTAGTTTCAGCCAGTTCAGTGCTGCATCCTCTTGCTTGTTCTCTTCTTCTACTGAGATCTCTGTTGTAGACAATGAGTTAAAATGAGGAGGTAGGAACAACAATAAAGGTGTCTGAGATGGAAATCAGTTGCGTCTCCTTGGAACACTTTCAAGGAGTTGTTCACATTCTCTCAAAAAGAATGTTTTGCCTGGAAATTAAGATGCGTCTTTATGTGTATGTGTGTGCCATTTCTACTTCATTCTAGTCAAGGTTTTTATTTTTAAATGGCATTAAGTGCTGAAGGAAGGGACAGCGTTTCTTCCAAAATAATAAATCTGGAATCACTGTTAAAAGCATGCTAAAAGGACAGATTTGCTTGATACAGAAACTTAAAGGGACTTTGCTGAAGTATTAGTCATAGGTGTTGACTGAAAGATGCAAAGATTTTAAATCTTGTAATCAAATCCAAAGACATTTCTGTAGATCAGCAAGGGACATTGGTTTTGTATGCTTGATGAGGCATGTTTTATTTACAAAAATATTTTGCATTTCTACAATTATATGTATTGATAATACAGTAAATAATCCAACTTCACAATATAGTTGGGACACATTGAAAGAATAGCAGGGTGTTTAATGTTATCCTTGAAATGTTAAGAATTTGCTTGTCTTCTAAATCTTGAAATTGGTAGCCATGTCTTCTTTGAGAGCATATTCCTCACTTGTTGCATCAAGATAGAGTCCAAGAAATCATCAATAACTTAGATCTTACTGAGTTAGCATACTCATACAAAGATGTCTATGCTAATATATATGGAATTGCAGTGTTTCCACCTGTGAATCAAGGTCAGAGGAACATTTTGAAGGAGAATGCTGTAATCATTTCATTCTCTTTTCATTCTGCAAGCATTTACAGTATGTTCTTCCTTTCATATTTTAGAAACTTGGCTTTTGATTTTCAAATGGCTGTATTCTTCTTTGGGTTGAATTAATTCATTATGTGTTGTAATTGTGATGTGTGGTATCGTGCTTGTCCAAAACATCATATGGAGAATATGTTGCTTTAAAAGTATAAGCTCTATGTGGAATTGCTCAGCTGCAGTATAGGTGAGCCATAACAAAAATAATGCACGTTTTGTACCTGACCCCAGGGAGTCCTGCTGTATTTTAAAACTAAGTACCATACCATTTAGATCCTCAAGGCTGTTTACATTATAGGAGCAATCTTGGAATTACTGGAACATCAATAATTCTGGAAAATTCCTGTCCTCAGGGATGGTATGAGAAAGCTTTATTAAATGCAACTGGTTAAATTGTGTACTCTTTTAAGTTTTGTCTGCAAAATTGTTATAATTATTTGATGGCTAATATTTAACAATATTTGCTCTTTCACAGCAGATTATCTAGGCACTATTAGAGGTTAGACTAATGGGAAAAATCCTTTTGAAAAGACTCTGATTTTGTAGAAACAGTATAACAGCCTATTAAAATGCTGTCATTCTTTCAAAAAGAGATAAAGTGATAGACAGATCTTTTGAAATGATTCTAGGGCTTTCAGTCCAATACCAATTTTCACACAATCCTACAGAAATTCCTTGCTATTGCTAAATTGCATTGAATTTCTCAAAAAATAATTATATATTTATTCTTTAATCAGCTTAATTCATGCACATGGCCATATTCTTTAATTGGGTTTTGATTGAGGATTGGCTGGTTTTCTAATCCGTCAGATACTCATCTGCTCATTAGAACACACCAGACAAAAGAATTGGCCAGTTCTTCCCTTTGCTTAATTTGGGCCCAAATGCTAAGACTGAAAGGTTCTCTAATAAATTGTAATGCTAATAGACTAGAGCATTTATGACAGCCAGTAGTAAAAAGTAAGGATTGTATTCTGGTGTACCTTCTACAGTAATTTTTAAGCTTACCAAACTAAAGATAGGTGCAGAATCTGAGTTCATCTCCATTTTCTCCTTTTCTTTCTTATTCAACACTTCGAAGCAATTTATATGCATGTCAGGTTACTAGTTGCTATAGTACACTTTAGTTAGCTTAGCCAACAAGGTCAAGCCTTACAGCTTGATTCTTCTGTGCTCCTTTACTAGAAAGTCTCCCAGCGCTAAAACAGAGGTATCCGTTTGTGTTCCCAGTATATGTGTATGAGATTTGCTTGATCGGATTGCTTTGTTAGTACTATTAATAAGACAGTTAATTGGCAGACCAGTTCAAAAGCAAGATAAGAACAGCATCTGCAATGTAGCTGTCTAATTTTTTTTTTAAGTAGAATATGCTACCGGATTAACCAAAATCTCAGTTGAGAAATCGACTCTGTTCCAGCAGTTGCTGTCTGGGCAGTGTTCAGAAATATTGTAGGCATATGTTATTATTCTTAACTGCTGTTGTGGACAGGATTTTTGAATTGGATGAATCACTAGATGCAAGATCAAAGTGCCAGCTTTTAATGCTTTTCCAGCGTCTATGACTAATGCTAACCAAGCCGAATTGGCATAAAGGGGAAAACTGATAACTATGTCAGGACAAGTTCTCTGTAGCTTCATATGTAGAAGTCACTGTGTGTAATGTCTTTAAATTGCTATACAACATTTATATGTTGTCTCTTTTAACAGCATACTGGAACATTTTGATATTTGGATGTAGCAGCTTTGAAGTTCGAATGATAGTACAGGGATTTGGACAAAAAGCATTTGATTATATTCTCATTCTCTCTCTCTCTCTCTCTCTCTCTCTCTCTCTCTCTCTCTCTCTCTCTCTCTCTCTCTCTCTCTCTCTCTCTCTCACACACACACACACACACACACACACACTCACTCACACACACACACACACATTCTCTCTCTCTCTCAACACTCACATGCACATCTTTTTCAGGGAATTACAACTGAATTGCCATTGAATGAAGTATATTTTGTGTTTTGTAATATAAGCTCCTTCCCACAATACTTGTCATGAAAATAGTTTGAGTTGCCTTTATATTTCACATATAGTTCCCTGATTTTGTTAAGGATAGATCCGTAAATACTTAAATGCTTTGGAAATGGTCCTAGATTTTAAGAAACATAGGGCAAGCATGTACCTGACAGATAACACCATGCCTCAATATTGTGTTGAATTGCCTTTATTTCTGTTTATAAGCAAGTGGAATCTTGCTTTCATCTCATCTTGTGGTTAGCATTTCTGAAAACAGAAATGTAGTCTTTCTGCTTAAAAATAAATTTGTTACCCTTATTTCCAGGTGAATTACCTCAATCAGAAATGGTTAACTTCTTGAAGCCTCTGGATAATCGGGGACCTGACAGGAATTCACTTGTCCCATCTTTATCCTGGTATAATCCAGCTATGGTGAACATCCCATCCCCTTCCCCAATTTCATTTCTAACAAAAAGAATCAATACACAAGGGGATTCACAGCTTATTATGCCTATTGAAGTAAATATTTTCTTCCATGAACTTATTGACATGTTCACATGGGAGTGTATATGCTGTAATCTTGAAAAAATATCAAGATTCTTCATACCTGTAAATTGGATTGCTTGACTTCTAGATGGAAAGCCATCTACTTCTGTCTTATATCTGGTATGGCAGTAATTTGCTGGGGAGCGGATTATGTGCCCAATGTATTCTGAGATGTTCACATGTAGCATAATACAGTACAGTGTTTTTTAACCTTGGCAAATTTAGGATGTGTGGACTTCAATTCCCAAAATTACCCAATCATGCTGAGGAAGTTAAAGTCCATACATCATAAAACCAAATCTGAAAAACACTGATTTAATGTGTATTTCCATGCAAGTAAGTCCCATTATGCATGGAAACAGAAGCCTACAGTCCTTAGAGGTGGTTTTTTTTGTCTTAAAATATTTGAAATTATGAAATAAGTTTAGAAATTACTGGGATGGAAAAAATTAATTATTTTTATTGTCTTTATTTGTCACTAAATTTTTATAGGAAAATTTATATAAGGAAAAAACAAGGCAGTGCATGGCTTGTGTCATGTGATTGCTTTGGAAAAGTTTGTGTTCCTTTTCTATAGTAAGATTGAGAGAAATGATAATTACTTTTTGTACTGTCCAGTCTATGGCAATTATGCTGTGTGTCTTTGCTGCTAGATTTAAAGGTTCTTTTTTTTTAGATTGATCAAGACTCAAGAGAGAAACAAAACCATTGGACCTCAGACAGATGTTTTTTTATATCTCCCTATAAGAGGTTGGGGAGATATTTTATTTTGTGAAAAGGAACATAAACATGATATGTGAATGCTTCCTATGTTCTTTTCTATTGTTGTTTCTATATTGTATTATTACTATGATTAGCACATCATACTAGTACTATTCAGTTACTACTATTTATTGCTTTATTATAATGATCTATATATTATCTTCTATACCAGGAGTGTCAAACTCAATTTCACTGAGGGGTGCATCAGGGGGGCATGGCCAGGGTGGGTGTGGCCATCTCAACATCACTCGTATTGGGCTTCTGTGGTGGCCCGAGTGCTCTGCCCGTGAAAACGGTCTCCCAAGTTCCGTTTCAGGTGTGATGGCCTCCTGCAACCTTCTGCCAGAGAAAACTGAGCTCAGGAGGCAAGGTGGCGCAGTGGTTAAGAGCCAAGGTGGCGCAGTGGTTAAATGCAGCACTGCAGGCTACTGCTAGATCAGCAGGTCAGCAGTTCAAATCTCACCGGCTCAGGGTTGACTCAGCCTTCCATCCTTCCGAGGTGGGTAAAATGAGGACCCAGATTGTTGGGGGCAATATGCTGACTCTCTGTAAACCGCTTAGAGAGGCCTGAAAGGCCTATGAAGCGGTATATAAGTCTACTGCTATTGCTATAGGAGGGCCTCACGGTGCTCTCCCGAGCTCTGTTTTTGCTGGCAGAAGCACTGCGGGCCAGTTCCTTCACTGTTTCCAGGGCAACCCCGCGGGCCAGATCTAAGCACCCTGCAGGCCAGATCCTGCCCCTGGGCCTTGAGTTTGACACCCCTGCTCTATACTATTACAAGCGTGCATCGTTTCTTTCTTACGCCTGCTCTGTCTTAAATCCCCTGTCTCTGAGATTTCTTCTTTTTCTGTTGATGGACAGCATGTAGAGCTCTTGAACCCCCCCATTATTTTTCCTCTCTTTTGGACCACCCACTCCTGAAGGAAAAACAACTCCTGCCACTTGGCTACTGTACTCTGTTTGCTAGTGGCTGTGGAGCTCCAAAATCCATGTCTCTTCCCATACACTTGTGTCAAGGTTGCAGCTTTATCTGCCATGCTGACCCTGGAGAGAAGGCTCAAATGGGAAGTCAAAAAGGCAGCACAGGGGCCTGCAATTTTGCTAAGCAGATTATCTTCCACGTACAGAGAGCTCTTATGTGTAAACATGGCACATTCTGTGGATTTCTGCTTAAGGAATTACATTAAGTGGATTAAACACCTTTAGAAAGACAATAGTAATCTTAATTGAAGGAATGTGGCTTGATGCTCTCTAAATTTTGCTGGACAGCAGCTTCCGGGAACTAACCAACATTGCCAAAGTTGCAAGATGTGGAAAATTCAGCAAAATGTAGAAGTTCACAGATTCTTTCTAAAACATCGAATTAACTAATCTGAATGATTGATTGCCAGGTGTCATTTTTTTAATAGGTTGGACTGTATATTTTCTGTACATAAGAGTGCAAGATCTATTTTTAGCAAGACTCTTGACTAGAATTCGTGTTTTGTGTATCTTGGATTCCATCTAGACTGTGTTGTAAAAAACAATATTTGTGCTCTAACATTGCTGTCTAACATTGTCTCTTCTGCAAAGCTTTTAAACTTTTGTTGAAACGTTCCTTTGTAATGCAGGACATGTACCAGGCTAAACATATTCTCAGCTTTCTTGTTGTGTTTTATGGGGTGTGACAAGTTAAGGATAATGGTAACCCAGTGCAATAATATAACATTCCTGCTTATTTAAAATTAATATGTGCCTAAGACAGGCAGTGGTCATTCTGTCTACAAAATCTAAAATCTGTTTGGGCTTAGCATATTTTAATGGAGATGTAGCGTGTTCTGAACCACTTCATTTGTACTTGTAATGTTTGATCATTTGTAAACATTGGACTATTCATGCTTATAAACAATTGGTCAGCTGTGATAAGAGATATGCTCAGCAGAGAGGAAACTTTTGATGAACAGAAAGATAGCTCCTTTTTAAAAAGTATCATTGTATTCCTAATGGCCTAACTTGAGATCAAGGAAGCTACCTAAACTTAAGAATGTATTTATATTATTTATGATTATTTAAAGTGTACATATGCTACTCAGGTGGCTCTAGAGGAAGAATTATTACTACAGTGAATTTTGATGAACATAATTAGTGAAATAGAATGATACAGTAACTATGGAGAAGTAGCATTTTCAAATCTCATTCATTGGGGCAAGATGATCCTTCAAGAACAGCATAGGGAGTCCTTGACATATAATTATAATTTCCATTGCTAAGCATTGCAGTTGTTAAGTGATTTTATGACCTTTTTTGCCATGGGTGTTAAGCAAATCACTCCTGCTATTAAATGAATAGAAGAGAAAAGTAGGACAGGACCTTGGATGTCTTCTAGTTCAACCCCTGCTCTGGCAGGAAACCCTACACCATTTCAGACAAATGGTTGTCCAATCTCTTCTTAAAAACTTCCTGTATTGCAGCATTTACAACTTCTGGAGGCAAGTTGTTCCACTGATTAATTGTTCTGTCGGCAAATTTCTTCTTAGTTCTAGATTGCTTCTCTCTTTGATTAGTTTCCACCCATTGCTTCTTGTCCTGCCTTCAGATGCTTTGGAGAATAGTTTGACACCCTCTTCTTTGTGACAGCCTCTGAGATATTGGAACACTGCTATCACGTCTCCTCTAGTCCATCTTTTCATCAGATTAGACATACCCAATTCCAGCAGCCATTCTTTATATGTTTTAGCTCCCAGTCCCCTAATCATCCTTTTTGCTCTTCTCTGTATGAATCATACAATCATTAAGCAAATCCTGCTTTTCCCATTGAGTTTGCTTGTTGGAAGTTAACTCTGAAAGTTGAAAATGATGATCAAATGATGCGGGATGCGCAACCATTATATCCATGCTGGTGTGTGCATTAAATAACCTGCTGGTTTCCAGCCATCTGGATTTTGATCATGTAACCAGTCATGTGAAATTCAGTCGTAAGTTGCTTTTACTGTACAATGGTAACTTTGAATGGTCAATGAATGAATGGTTGCTAATTGAGGACTACCTATATAGGAAACCTTTACGCTGATTCTGAAAGTCACTCTTTTGCAGTCCCTAAAACATTCTCAGAATTTTGTATGGTAATATGGTGGTTGAATATTGAAGACATGGTTTTCTGTCATCTTAAGGCAGGTATAATAGCAATAGCACTTCTATACCACTTCACAGTGCTTTACAGCCCTCTCTAAGCGGTTTACAGAGTCAACCTATTGCCCCCAACAATCTGGCTCCTCATTTTACTCACCTTGGAAGGATGGAAGGCTGAGTCAACTTTGAGCCTGGTGAGATTCGATCTGCCAAACTGCTGGCAGCCAGTGATCAGCAGAGGTAGCCTGCAGTACTGCGCTCTAACCACTGCACCACTGCGGCTCATTACTATAGCAATAAAGAGTTTTTAAAATGCAAAGACCTCTTGTTTGCCCCACCTCCCACCCCAAATTGGCAAAAATAGGCAATTCAGGGTCTGCCAATTCATTGTCACATACATTTCTATCATCCCTTTGTCCATTGTGGGTTTACATTTTCCAAAGGATTACGTGTACAAAGGTTAGAGTGAATAAGTGTTTGTTTCTTGTCTTGTTTTGTGCTGAAAGTCTTAATAAGAGAAGGACTTCTGCCTCCCTTCTGACTTTCCCATACAAGTGTTGTAGAAATACTTGAACTGTGCTTCTTGATTTCAGATGCTGAGATGCAGAAAATATTAGTGCATTTTGAGTCACTCATTTTGGAAGTGCCTGATCACCAACCAAAGGTTTTTGTTTTAATTGTTGTTATTAAAGTCTGCTGATAGACTTGATTGGGGTGTGTGGTTTTGTTTTGTTTTTTTTGCAATCTTTGAAAAATGGTGCAATAAAGCTTAATGATTTTGTCTTTGAAAAACTGTGAGTCAATTGCCAATGGCAAAAAAGAGGAGGATTTCATTGCAAATGACCAAAAGCAACCTGAGTAGAGAAAGGTATTTTTTTTTTTCGTTCTTTATTAGGAAAGAAAAATATTCACTTCAAATTCTTTACCGTAGGTCCATTGTAAAAGTCCTTGTATTTAAGTTGCGGCTTTAATCACTAATGTGACCAAGACCTATCTATTAATTATTGATGTGTATCATGCCCCATTATGCTTACTTGCTGCATACAGTCCTTTGGTATTATTTTAAAATGGAAATAATTTGCACTGTTGATTGTAGAACACGCCGTTCTCAACTCTGTCTTTGCATTGATCATGCTGTTTGAAAGTTCGGTTGAAAAATGTGGAAATTGGGCAATCTGTTATTTTTCTCAAAATAAAAAAAATGCACCACTCACCAAGAAAATAGGCCTATTAAACCTGTATCTGTTGCTGTAAGAGGAAAAGAAAAACAGATGGAAATTTCAGCTCTATCTTGTCTGGTGATATGGTCGTGTTCTGATCATATGCCCTGCAAGCCTTGAAGGCTGAAAATAATAATATATTTGTTTTAATTAAGGCAGAAGAACTTATTGTCTTTTCTGGAATTTTAGGATGACCTTTCCCTTTTAACAGGGAATTATTTGGGAAAAGAGTCTTCCTTTTAAGGAGAACTTCTCCCTTTATCTCTCTCTCTCTTTTTTTTCTCTTTTTTTTTAGGTAGATTACATGAAGTTAGAAAGGAAAAAAGGCAAAGTCTTTTAATAAAGGGTGATATGATTAAAAGCTAGAATAGATAATAGAAATAAGAGAAGGGGGAATATCAGTGTACACATTTTTATATAATAAAATGAAAGCAATAAGAAGAGAAAATGTGGAATAACTGAACAATGATAGATTGCAATCTAAGACTAATGTGCATTATTTACTAGAAATATATAAGTTGATTGAATGTAATAATTATGATTAACATTGTCAGTTTTATTTGTATTAGAACGTATGACAACCAGATGTCACACTGTTCACATATTGATTTGATATATTTATAAAAAATAAAAAAAACTTGGGGAAAAAAGGAAAACTTAAAATGGTCTTTAGGTGTAACCTCTATCTAAAGTCATTCACATCTCTGATATAAAAACTAAGTACATATGACTTGGTCTGGACAATAATAAGAATAAGGTAAGACTGTAAAATTGAGCTTTTTTTTTTTTAAAGATTACAGCAAGGAGGCTTCATTTCTCTTTGAGATATTCTTGTCCTAACAGGTATATCTTTCTCCAGGTAGAAATATATAGCCTTAGACTAAACTTGCAGGCTTGCTATTTTCTTTGTTTCAGCAAGTTTTCCATTATTTTGGCAGATCTCCCATTTTCATAGACAACCCCATTTTTATTCTTTAGGCGTTCCTGAGACATACTGCTCAAGGGCAGTGACATCTATTTGTGCATTACTGTACTTGTAGGAGACTGGATTTTATTTTATTTTTTTAAAGTCAAGGAGTTGCAGTTTAGAGTTCTGGAGAACTGAGCAGTTCAAAGACGTATTCAGTGAAGTTTTGAATCATCTTTCCGTGTCACACTGTTCATAAAAATTATAATTCTGAATATCTGCATTGGATCTGAATATTGCAAGTCATGTGGGCATGTGAGATTCTTAACGTCTATATTGCTTGTTTCAGCTTCCCACTGGTAGATAGATTCATTGATAGTACATTGTTAAGAAGCGTACATGAATCAAATATGGAATATTTATTCCATGCATAGATTATGTAAATATACACAAATAGTCTTCGACTTATGATCACAATTGAGACCAAAATTTCTGCTGCTAAGCGAGACAATTGTTAAGTGAGTATAAACATTGTACAAACATTTCTTGGCACAATTGTTAGCTGAATCACTGCAGTTGTTGAATTGAATTGAATTGAATTTATTGCATTTATATGCCGCCCTTTTCCCCGAAGGGGACTCAGGGCGGCTCACAATCCAAGTCAGGGAAGGGGGTACAGATAAGGGATAAAAAAGACGAACAGAACAATACACAATTTAAAAGCACACAACAACTATACCATTCGAGGGGGGGGGGCAAAAGCTCTTTAGCCCCAGGCCTGTCGGAACAGCCAGGTTTTAAGGGCTTTGCGGAAGGCCTGGAGGGTGGTGAGGGTTCGAATCTCCACGGGGAGCTCGTTCCAGAGGGTTGGAGCAGCCACAGAGAAGGCTCTCCTCCGGGTAGTCGCCAGTCGGCATTGGCCGGCGGATGGAATTCGGAGGAGGCCTAATCTGTGGGATCTGATCGGTCTATTGGAGGTAATTGTTAAGTTAGTTACATGGTTGTAAAGTGAATTTGGCTTCCTCATTGACTTTGTTTGTCAGAAGATGATCAGATGACTCCAGGACAGGGGTGAAATCTACTTACCTTTGTTACTGGTTCACAAATGTGAGCGCGTGCAGGAAATCCTGCTTTCTAGCTAATATAAATCACATGTCACAGCTGATTGTTGGAAATACCAATTTGCCTGAACTGGTAGCTTTTTTTTTTACTACTGGTTCGGGCAAACTGGTCTGAACCGGTAGAATTTCACCCCTGCTCCAACCATCAAAAAGACATGCCAACAATAGAGAGATACGGGATGTATAAACTTAGTAGGGATGCACCTGTGATTAAACGACATATTGTATGTGAAGATGGGTTTTCCCTCCCCCCCCCATTTTTTTCTCTCCATCCTCTCCCTTTCCCATTGCTGTCTATGTAATAAAAAATAAAAATAATTTTAAAAAAAAAAAAGACATGCCAATTGCCACACATCCAAATTTTGGTCATGGCCATGTGAAAAAATGTTCACAAGTCCCTTTTTTCTCGATACGTCATGTGATGTGATTGAGTTTGACACCAGTGGAATAGACAATCAAGAGTAAAGGATGGGGAGAAATAGAAAAAAAAATGAACTCATCTTTCCCATAAAAGAAAATAAAGAGTCCATAAGCTAATCAGATAAGTGAGATAAAAAATAACTCAGAAATCCTAAAATGGCTGGTTGGACACTGAGCTGAATAATGATTAAAGGAAGGTTTATCTGTTACATTTTTATTCCTGTTCTGCTTCCTAACACAATGGAGCAAATGATGATAATCTGATTACTTTGGATTTTGAAGACAGAACTGTCAATTAATGAATCCAATGCTGCTCTCTCTCTCCTAGTAAAGTATTCAGTGGACTAACATTGCCAGAAGATACTTTTTTTCCCTTAAAATAATTTCATTACTTGCAAAACAGTCTCACAACACAAAACAGAATTGGGATCATCAGAATTTCAAGAGTGCCAAGTGGGTAGCGTTGCATAGGGAAGGTGCAGCAACAGAAAAGACATGCCCTGTTTCCCTGAAAATAAGACCTCCCTGGATAGCGTGGCACGACAAAACCGCGGTCCACTAAAGCACGCCCGATTAAAGCGCGTCGCTGACATCAGCAGCAGCGCGACAACAACGACCGCGGAGAAAAAAGGGCGCTTTAAAAAGCGCTTTTAAAGCAAGCCGATTCACGTAAAGGTAAGGGTTAGGGTTAGGTTAAGGGTTAGGGTTAGGTTTAGGGTTACGTTAAGCGTTAGGGTTAGATTTAGGGTTAGGTTAAGGGTTAGCGTTAGGTTTAGGGTTAGGTTTGGGGGGGTTAGGTTTAGGTTTACGCATTAATTTTAGCTTTACCGCTCACAGCGTGCTTTTTTCATTGCGCTGTGATGACGTCAGGTACGCGGTTTCGTCGAGCGCGCTTTAGTCGACCGCGGTTTTGTGGTGGAACCCCTGGATAATAAGCTCAATTGGGCTTTTGAGAGCATGCACTAAAATAAGCCCTCCCCTAAAATATTTAAACACATATGCAGCCAGTCCCTGCCATTTCCGAGGGGGAAGAGGGAGAACATGTCCCCCTGCCCCCACATGCACCTGCCATCCATATGGAATGGCCTCTCAGAGGCTGTTCCTGCAAACCTAGCTCCCACGCTCCTTCCCTTAGTGGCAGCCGTAAAAAGAGCGGCAGGCCCAGCAATGCTAGGGCTGGCAAGAAAGTGCTAGAAACAAAGACAGACTTTCCAGCCCTCTCTGGGAAATATATTTTATTCAATTTTCACATTCCATTTGCAATCATTTATATACAGGGTATTTACTATAAGAAAAGAAAAAAAAAAAAGAAAAAGGGAATAAAACGAACAAGTAAAAAGGAAACACAACTCATCATTCACAACCCCACCTAACCCTTGCGTCCTCCATACACCCCATCTACCCCCTCCAACTTTCCTTTCTCCCTCTAACACTCCCCTCCTACTTCCCTTTCCCCTCAAGCCTTCCTTCTCCCCTTACTCCCCAGACACCCTCCTTACATTCCCCTTACTCCTTACATTCCCCTTACTCCTTCCTTACTCCTCCCTCTTCCTTCCCTCTACCTCCCTCCTTGGTGTATGCCTTTGTTCGAGTGTTGTTTGATCTGATAAAAGTAAAGTAAACCAAGGAAAATAATAATAATAATAATAAAAAAAAAGGAACCACCGTATATAAATACATTCTTGTTCTTATTAAAACTATATTAACACCCCCCCACCCCACCCCCCACAATCCCCATCCCTAATCCTCCCGACTTCCCAGGGTCCACACCTGGCACTACCTTCTATCTAAGATATCTTGTATACATATGGATTAAAAAATAAAAGTAATATATCAAAAAAAAAAAAAAAAAGAAAAGAAAAGCAGAGAAAGAAAAAAAAGGAAAAAAAGAAAAGAGAAAAGAGAAAAAAGAAAAAAAAGAAACCACTCTTTGTGTTGATCTCAGCCCCCCATCTTTATCTATGCTTAAATAGTATAAATCATTCTATCTATATTTTATTCTCATCTCTTACTTCTTTGCTATTTACCCCGACCTTCTGTAGACTCTCCCGTTCCCTTCCTAAACCTCATGATCCCTTCCAGTAAGATTTAAGCAGCGTAGTTTATGCCATATATTCAAATATAACTTTACAGACAAATAATCAAACTTTCCCATCTAATAAAATTTAAACAACGTAAATGATCTTTCTTTACCCCTTTTTCAAACAGTAATTCAAAATAATCTAACCCGATTTCCCCTTCTTAGTAAAGTTAAGCAGCGTAGATCAGATATTACTTTACACAGGAATCAATTTCTGTAATTCCAACCGACTTCCCCTTCTAATAGAATTTAAATAACTTAGTTCATTCCACATGTATTTTACCCTCATCCCCCACTTGTCTGATATTTACCACTATCAAATTTATACTACCATTTGTTTAAAATATAACTCAGAGCGATTTGTAGCATGAATCCTTCCACATATTCCAATAATACTTTCAGCAAAATTCAGTTAACCTTCTATTTTAAGGTAGTCGCTTCTAACAAAATTTAAACAACATAAATCATTCCACATTCTTTTTACAGTTATCTTAAGATAATCCCAAGCGGCTTCCTGTTCTAATAAGCTTTAAACAACGTAAATTTTGCCCTCATCCCTTGCTTGTCTAATATTTATCACAAATAACGTAGTACTACCATTTGTTTAAAATATAACTCAGAGCGATTTGTAGCATGAATCATTCCACATATTCCAATAATACTTTCAGCAAGATTCAGTTAACCTTCTATTTTAAGGTAGTCGCTTCTAACAAAGTTTAAACAACATAAATCATTCCACATTCTTTTTACAGTTATCTTAAGATAATCCCAAGCGGCTTCCTGTTCTAATAAGCTTTAAACAACGTAAATTTTGCCCTCATCCCTTGCTTGTCTGATATTTACCACAAATAACGTAGTTCATTCCACATGCATTTTACCCTCATCTCTTGCTTGTCTAATATTTACCACTATCAAATTTATACTAGCGTTTATTTGAAAAATAACTCAGAACTATTACAACCAACTTTCCCTTCAAATAAAAGTTAAATAGCATGGATCATATTCAAATAATGCTTTCAGCAAGAGTCAGTTAACCTTCTATTTTAAAATAGTCCCATCTAACAAAGTTTAAACAACATAAATCATTCCGCATTCTTTTAACCACTATCAGATTTATGCTAACGTTACTTTAGAATCTAGCTCAAAGTAGTTTCACCCAGCTTTCCCTTCTGATAAAAATTAGTCCACTTTTTCTACCGGAGAGAGGTCTCAAACCCCCATTCAGTCCTCAACTTTAGGAAGTCTTTTGAAGTATCTAAATTCTCGATCTGCGTTCTTCTGCTTCTCCGAGGGAGGAGGGGCTACCCCCTCCATCTTGCAGCCGCATGGCCAGCCGTTTGCTTTCTCCTTCCGCTTGTCTCTCCTCTCTTCCAAGCGCGTCAGGAAGTCCCGCCTTCAGAATCCTACAATAAAAATCTTGAGCTTCCGAAACAGAGTTAAGACGAAATCTTTGATTCTCAAATGTAACCGTGATGCCGGCAGGGGCCTCCCATCTGTATCGAATCTGTTGACTCCTAAGCTCTTTAGTTAAAAAGGCGTAGTCCCTTCTTGCTCTCAACATTTGGAAAGGTATATCTTTGAAGACAATCACGTCCTGGTCATCAACTCGGAGACTGTTATTATGGAACTTTTGCACAATCGCGTTTCTAGATTCTTTTGTAGAGAAATGTATAATTATGTCCCTCGGGAGCTGTCGCTGTTCCGCTATCAAAGAGTTCTGGCGATAGATTTTCCGAATCTGCCAATCAAAGTTAAGTCCCGGGCTTCCCAGCGCATGGCTGAAGGCTTCAGCAAATGTCTGTTTCAAATTCTCTTGCTCCTTTTCACGGAATCCTCTGACTCTTATTGAAAATGCCCTCCTATCAAAATTTAGCGTCATAAGCTGTTCTTCGTTATTTCTAATTTTTTCTTGTAAAATTTGAATATTGGTAGTCAAATCAAAATTAGCCTTCTCCAGACTTTCCAATCTGTTCTCTATTTCAGCAGAGTAATCTGACAGGGCAGACACGGCTGCAAACGTATTCGCCTTCATTTGATTAACTTTAGATTTTAGATCCTCATAAAGTTGCAATACAAATTCCTTAAGTTCTTGCTTAAGGGCATTAAATATTTTAAAGAGATATTCCTGTGTTAAAACTTCTCCAGTAGAGGGCGTAGGAGACAAAGGCTGAGTTTCCAAAAAAGATTGTTTAAATTCTTTAGACACATTTGTAGCAAGACGTTTCTTTGATCTGGGTGCCATAATAGATAAACAAGTAAGCAGTGCTTCGCTCCCCTCTATTTCCAAAGAAAAAGAGTTTATTTTGTTAAGGAGCGGTCTGCAGGAAGATAAGCCCGGCTAAGTACATCCAGTAATCATCCACGGAGAGAAATCGCCATTTTAAAGTCTATTTAAACAAAGAAGTCTTTAAGACAAATGGTGCTGGTATTTAAGATAGTAATAAAAGCATAAATCTCACAGGGGTGGTACCCTCCCGTATCAACTCTAGCTTGAAAAAAACTTTGTTTTGTCCTGGGGGGGGCTAGCCTGTCTGGGGCTGCCAAAAAAAAAAAAAGGCAGCTGAGAAGAACTGGCCGGAGATAAAGGCTCCGCTTCGGCTGGATCTAATCTCTTCCACAGCCAAAAAAAGAAAAAGGCTGTGGCTTACGAATAGACCCTAACCTACGGAGCTATCCTCCCTGCCCCTCTCTTAGCCAAAAAGGGGTGCTATCTATGATCTTATTTAGATATACAGACCAGATCTCTGAGGAGCTCGGTGGAGCCCTCCTCGGCAACAGGCCACGCCCACAGGAAGTCCCTTCCAGCCCTCTCTGGATCAGTTGATCTGCGGCTGCAGGCCAAGGTTAAGGGGCCTCCTGCACCTCAAAAATAATAAGACCTCCCTGAAAATAAGGCTAAGCGCTTATTTCAGGGCCAAAAGAAAATAAGACCCTGTCTTATTTTTGGGGGGAACACGGTACTTCCTGGATCCTACTGATAATACTGTGTCACAGAAGGGACTTGGAGCATACCAACATGCAGTCCCATAATTAACCAGGGTGTGTGCCACCACGTGACCTGACAAATGCGTGATAGACATATGCGCCCCGACAAAATAGCACTGATTAAAACCCGACGTCAAAATCACGCCCACAAATTCGCAATGTCAAAATTGTGCCGACAAAAGCGCGATGACAAGCACAATAAAGGTTAGGGTTAGGTTTAGGGTTGTCGATGCGATTTTATTGGCACGCATTTGTTGGCGCGCTATTGTCGAAAATCAGTTAGCGATCATTTGTCCATCGCAGTTTTGTCGGCGCACATATGTCTATTGCACATTTGTCGGTGAACTGTGCCACCAGCTTTAAAGGTGACAAAACAGCATTTTGAATTGAACCCAGAAACCTGCTGGGAGCCAATGAAGCTATGTACGAGTGGCATTACACGGAAGTACCAAGGTGTACAATCTATGAATTCTTGAGCATCTAACAGCTTTCAGTGCTTTTTAAGGGCTGTCCTGTGCAAGACATAGGAATCCGATGGAGAAATGACCAAGGCATGACTTATCACAATAGAGCCTGGTAGTCCAGGATTAAGCGCATAAGATGGATTTGTGCAAAAGCCTTTCTGCCTGTGGCTCCCGTCTATTTCTCAAGTAGGAGCTGTGAGTCTAGAAAGATTTCCAAATTATGCACCAACTCTGTCTGGGTGAACGTTACCTCAACCATGTTTAGTGAAAAAGTTCTAGATCTGGGGAACCCTAAATCACAGTCAGTCTTATTCGGGTTGATCTGTTATTCCCATTCAGACACTCACAGACACTCAGACAACCACAATACACAATCTTTGGCCCATAACTTGGATAGTTCACAACAGAGAAACATATTTCAGTATTATCAGCATAGTGAAGGTACTTAGTCCTTTCTAATAAATTACTTCACCCAGCAGTTTCATATAAACCTTAAATTGCTATTTGGAGACCTGTGGGAACCTGAGGCTCCTGCAAAACAAAGGTCATGGGAAAATCCCACCCCACCCCAGAATCAGTCCTACAGAGCAGGCGTGTCAAACTCAAGGCTCCTGGGCGCAGGCCATAGGATGCTTAGATTTGGTAAATATCAAAAGACTGGCCCATGGTGCCTCTGTCTGCTCAAATAGGCTGCACGGAGATATGCCCCCTCCCTGCCATGGCCCATTTTTGGCTATGTAGAAGTGGGGTGGGGTGGAAAATGGGTCGGGGGGAGGCACCTGGGGCCTCCATGTAGCTTGTTTTTGGCTGGGAGAATGCTACAGGGGGCGTAGAGGCTGAAAATGGGCGGTGTGGAGCTGCCCGGGGCCCCTGCATGACGCATTTTTGGCCGGGAGAGTGCTGCAGGAGGACTCAATTAATTATGTGGCCTCAAGTACCTGATCATGAACCATGAAAATCTACTTTTCAGTTCAGATGAGTAGTATGATCAAGGAGGGCTAGGTTTAGGTTTAGGTTTATTAGCATTTGTAGGCCGCCCTTTTCCCTGAGGGGACTCAGGGCGGCTCACAGAAAACCAGGGAGAGGGGAATACAACATTAAGACAACAACATATAATAAAATAGTAAGCAACATCCATTCATCATTCGGGCGGGGTAGCGATTCTTATCCCCAGGCCTGACGGGCGAGCCAGTTCTTCAAGGCTATGCGGAAGGCCTGGACGGTGAAGAGGGTACGAATCTCCACGGGGAGCTCGTTCCAAAGGGTCGGGGCTACTGCTGAGAAGGCCCTCCTCCTTGTAGTTGCCAGCCGACACTGGCTGGCCGATGGGATGCGGAGGAGGCCTAATCTATGAGATCTTATAGGTCGTAGGGAGGTAATTGGCAGAAGGCGGTCTCTCAAGTATCCAGATCCACTGCCATGTAGGGCTTTATGGGTGATTAATAGCACCTTGAAGCGCATCCGGAGATCGACAGGTAGCCAGCGCAGCTCGCGGAGGATAGGTGTTATGCGGGTGAATCTGGGTGCACCCGCAATCACTCGCGCGGCTGCGTTCTGCACTAGCTGAAGTCGCCGGATGCTCCTCAAGGGCAGCCCCATGTAGAGCACATTGCAGTATTCCAGCCTAGAGATCACAAGGGCCCGAGTGACTGTTGTGAGGGCCTCCCGGTTCAGGTAGGGTCGCAACTGGCGCACCAGGCGTACCTGGGCGAATGCCCCCCTGGTCACAGCCGTTAAATGGTGGTCGAATGACAGCTGTGGATCCAGGAGGACTCCCAAGTTGCGGACCCTCTCTGAGGGGTGTAGAATTTGACCCCCCAGCCTGAGTGTTGGAATATTGGCCAAATCTTTGGGAGGGAAACACAACAGCCACTCGGTCTTTTCTGGGTTGAGCACAAGCTTGTTAACCCTCATCCAGTCCATAACGGCTTCAAGACCCCGGCCCATCACGTCAACCGCTTCATTGATTTGGCACGGGGCGGACAGATACAGTTGAGTATCGTCCGCATATTGATGGTATCTAATCCCGTGCCTGCGGATGATCTCTCCCAGCGGTTTCATGTAGATGTTGAATAGTAGGGGGGATAAGACCGAACCCTGCGGCACCCCATAATTTAGGGGCCTTGGGGACGATCTCTCCCCTCCCACTAACACCGACTGCGACCTGTCCGAGAGGTAGGAGGAGAACCACCGTAGCACGGTGCCTCCCACTCCCACCTCCCGCAGTCGTCGCAGAAGGATACCATGGTCGATGGTATCGAAAGCCGCTGAGAGGTCAAGGAGGACCAGGATGGAGGGATGTCCTTCATCTCTGGCTCTCCAAAGATCATCCATCAATGCGACCAAAGCGGTTTCTGTGCTGTAACCGGGTCTGAAGCCTGACTGGAAGGGGTCTAGATAGTTTGCTTCCTCCAAGGACCGTTGGAGCTGGAAGGCCACCACCTTCTCAACAACCTTCCCCAAGAAGGGAAGGTTGGAGACCGGACGATAACTGTTGAGGACAGCTGGATCCAAGGATGGTTTCTTCAGGAGGGGTCTCACCACCGCCGCTTTCAGTGCGGCGGGGAAGTTCCCCTCCCGAAGGGAGGCGGTTACAACCGCCTGGATCCAGCCTCGTGTCACCTCACAGCAGTTAACAACCAGCCATGAGGGACACGGATCCAGAACACAGGTGGAGGAACTTACAGCTCTCATGGCCTTGTCCACATCCCCGGGGGTAACGTCCTGAAACTCAACCCAGAGCTGTTCTCCTTGATCCCCCTGTGCCTCGGCTGGAACTGCAGGTGTGGAGTCCAAGTCCGACCAAAACCGAGCAATTTTGTCCGCTAAGAATTGGGCATATTCTTCAGCTCTGCCCTGCAGGGGTTCCCCCGTCTCCCTTTTGTTCAATAGGGAGCGGGTTATCCTGAACAGGGCGGCTGGGCGGGACTCAGCGGATGCGACCAGGGTGGCTATGTGCGATCTTTTTGCTGCCCTAAGTGCCCTAGTATATTCCCTGGTGCAGGTGGTTACCATTGCTCGGTTCGATTCGGACTTATCGGACCTCCAACGGTGCTCTAGGCATCTCCTCCGGCGCTTCATCTCCCGGAGCTCCTCGGTAAACCAAGGGGGTCTCCGGGATCCGCCGCCTCGGAGGAGCCGCAGTGGCGCAATCCGGTCGAGGGCCTCTGACGCTGCCAAGTGCCACGCAGCAGCCAGAGTCTCCACCGGACTGTGGGCGAAAGTGTCAGGAATAACCCCAAGCTCTGTCTGGAACCTTGATGGTTCCATAAGACGCCTGGGGCGGAACCACCTGGTCGGTTCCTCCTCCCTACAGTGGGGGTTTGGCCTCCGGAAGTCGAGCCTCAGTAGGCAATGGTCTGACCACGACAGGGGTATGATGTCGCTCCCCCTCAGACCAAGATCGTAAATCCACTGCTCCGAGAGAAATACAAGGTCAAGCATGTGTCCCGCTGAGTGGGTTGGGCCTCGAATTACTTGGGTCAAGCCCATGGCTGTCATGGAAGCCATGAACTCCTGCGCCCCATCAGAGTTTTCACCGAGCGATGGCAAGTTAAAGTCCCCCAGGACCATCAACCTAGGGAACTCAACTGCCAGCTCGGCTACCGACTCGAGGAGCGAGGGGAGGGCTGCTGCAACGCTGTTGGGAGGCAGGTACGTTAGCAGCAACCCCACTTGACCCTTGAGGTCCAACTTTAACAGCAAAGACTCACACCCGACAATCTCCGGAGCAGGGACCCTACGAGGAACTAACGACTCCCGGATAACGGCGGCCACACCCCCACCCCTTCCCTGGGCTCTCGGCTGATGCAGCACCTGAAATCCTTCTGGGCACAGCTCTACAAGGGGGACTCCTCCCTCTGGGCCCAGCCAGGTTTCAGTAATACATGCCAGGTCTGCCCTCTCGTCTAAAATTAAGTCCCGGACGAGAGGAGCTTTATGGACAACAGACCTGGCATTTAGCGACAACAGCCTGAGACCAGGGTCCTGACTACTTACGCCATCTGGTCTCGGAGTGGGACTCCCAGGGCCGGAAGGAGGGATCTCTGTAATGTAGCGAACCCTCCTTCCCCGGTAATGGCCTGCCCTGAAGTCCCCGCCGTATCTGCCCCTCCCTGTTACGACCGCAATACCCCGACCCTCTCCCGTGTCTCTGGTCCCCTCAACCACCCCTATAGCCCCCGCAACTCCCGGCAGGTCCTCCGAATCACACATACTCATACACTCCCCCAAACAGTCCCCACGTAATAGTACACCAAACCCATTCCAAATCCACCATAGGTTATTTACAGGCACAAGCAATGCTGTCTCAACGCTGTAACCCAGCCTGAAGCTTGACTCAAAAGTGTCTACATAGTTTATTTTCTTCAAGAGCTGCAAAACACACATCTTCCTTAAACCAGTGTTTTTCAACCTTTTTTGTGCAAAGGCACACTTTTTTCATGAAAAAAAATCACGAGGCACACCACCATTAGAAAATGTTAAAAAAATTTAACTCTGTGCCTATATTGACTATACATAAAGTAATTCTCCCACGGCACACCTTACACTATGTCACGGCACACTAGTGTGCCGCGGCACAGTGGTTGAAAAACACTGCCTTAAACAAACTGGCCCAGAATTTCCACAGAGAACTCTTAAGGCTATCAGGAGTTATCTGTTCTGACAAGGGGCAGATGACGAGTCTCTTGCAACGCATCACTACCTTGAGACAAAAACCAAGTTTGAGGATTGGAGAAAAGTAGGAGGCAAGGAATTTTTAAAAAAAACAGGCTTGCAAGCTTCTGTTACTATAGTCAATGTTAACAAAAGTAATTTGAGTCCTTTGGTGGGATTGATTGGACATCATTCTTGCAAGTCTTAACTCTGTTCCATTCTTTTCCTTGTGTCTCCCCCCCTTCCCAGTGAAATGTGAATTAGGGAGGTGTCTGCCCAATTCACTTGCACATATTTTCTTGTTTTGCACTTAAGTCGTACAGTATCTTTTCACTTGTCGCTTGGTAACGGACATGGTGCATCTCTATCAAGGTCATCTTTTCTAATTCATTTATACATTCAGCCTAGCAAGCACTAATGTCTCTCTCCTAGCAGCCATTTTTAAAGACCGCTTACAAGTTCAGATGTGCAACACGCACAGTTCTGGGGACAGAACTTTTCATTTTTTTCCCCACCAGACCATGCTGATCTGGTCATTAAAAGAATGGTCCTTCAGATTTCCAGAACAGGATTTGGTTTGTGGATGTGAAATATTCTACCCCTAAAATGATATATCTTGCTCACAATATTCTCTCAGAATCCTACATCTGCTCACTCTGCCAAATGGCATTCTCTGGATAAAGATGAATTCTCTCTTGACTTCTGATGACTATATGAGTGTGCCCGTGTTGTTTTCTTGACAAAATAGTATGTGGGAAAGACTTTGAGCTGTCTCATAAAACTTTGTTGCAAAATCGTAATGTAGATTCTCTGAGCTTATTGTCCCAGTGTAACCACCGAGGTCTACAAATAATAGTTCCTGCCTTTGTGTATTGTATGAATTCAGCCAATTTTTTTCCCCTTATTCACTGACCCCTGGCTCAGCAAACAGTGACTTTATGCAGCGTGCATTTGTTAATATTTGTTTTATCTTTCTTGCAGTTGGCAAACATGAACTGACGGGGCACAAAGTTGCAGTGAAGATTTTGAATAGACAGAAAATCCGTAGTCTTGACGTTGTGGGGAAAATCCGTAGAGAGATTCAGAACCTGAAACTTTTTCGGCATCCACATATAATTAAACTGTAAGTTGCTTTCAGAATAGAAGTTCTCTTATTTGGGGTGTTTCTCCTTCAATCAATAAAACAAATTGTAGCCTGTTTTTCAGGTACAGTCCTGTTTGCTTACTGTGGTATAAATCAATAATGGTAGACCACCATTTATAATTTGGATAGAGTTGGGAAACTGATGACTTCAGTGTCAACTAAAGGATTATTGGTAGCCAGCCCAGTAATGAAAATGAATAGTGACTCCTCAGTTCCCCGAGAAGTGATGTGTTTGGTGACAACAAGGAAAGGAAGGCATAAAATATTTTTACCTAATAAAAGATAGGGTTCCTTTTGCCAAAATGTGAGATTACAAACACTGTCCCTTGCTTTCAGTAGAGGCTTAATGCCTCAGGAGCCTCAAGCCAGTGTTTTGCCTGATGAGAAAATGCAGTGATTGTTATCTGAGTAAAGGAAAGGTTATCCTTTGTGGTTAGAGAACAAAGGTCTTTAGCAATGCAGCGGTTGAGTTATTGCAGAAGCTTCTCCTAGTCATCTTGTTTTTTCTCACCTATTATGGGATTCGGCCCTTAGAATAGCAGTTGAACAATTGAAGGGTAGATAGTAGTGGACAGCAGACATATATCTACTATCAGTGGAGAAAGTAAGGAAGAAGAGATGGGTCACCTATATGTTTGTATTTTTTATTTATTTGTATCCCAGTTGTATTATTTTTACAAATGACTCAATGAGATATAGAATAGAATAGAATAGAGTAGAATTCTTTATTGGCCAAGTGTGATTGGACATACAAGGAATTTGTCTTTGGTGTATATGATCTCAGTGTACATAAAAAGAAAAGATACATTCATCAAAAATCATAAGGTACAACATTTAATGATAGTCATAGGGTACAAATAAGCAATTAAATCATACTAGGAAACAATCAATACAAATAGTAAGAATACAAGCAACAAAGTTACAGTCATAATTGGGAGATAGGTGATAGGAATTGGGAGATAGGTGATAGGAACGATGAGAAGATTAATAGTAATGGAGACTTAGTAAATAGTTTGACAGTGTTAACTGTCAACAACAACACACCATTCTCCAATTTGCTTCCCAACAACAACCCTGTGAAGTGGGTTGCGCTGAAAGAGAGTGACTCACCCAAAGCCACCCAGCTGGCTTTCATGGCTAAGGCGGTTGTTGAACTCATGGTCTCCCGCATGTTACAGTTTGCTGGTTATCCTAATAAGTACAGTTATACAGTGATCTTAAATAGGCTTGTATAGATTCTCCCTTTCTTGTGAAATTGGGTTTTTAAATATGCTCAACTGATCAAATTTCATGTCAAGCAGCATCAATGAATTGTCTTCTTGTTATCAGCTTTATGTTAAAATTTAATAATAGGGAGAGGACTCTTTGAGTCTAATGGAAATCCTTTTCTAAGATGTTTTTACTGAATTGCTTTAAGTCCTGGTAATGGTTAGGCTGCTATGGCAATTGCTGTAAAAATGTTACCATATGTGATATGACAGTTAATTCATGGGAGCATGAAGGAATTTTTTTTAAAAAACCTACTTTTCCTTTCGCACAATGCTTTTGGTAGTGCTGATACAAAGGGAATAATCCTGTTTTAACTCAAGTCTTGCTTTTAGCTGAGTGTGTATGTGATTGGGCTACTCAGCTATGTGTAGTTTTTCAAGACCTGTTTAATTTCATATATTGAATATATTGTATATTAGCAAATTAATTAAATGTGTCTCTCAGATATCAGGTTATCAGTACACCGTCTGACATTTTTATGGTGATGGAATACGTTTCAGGAGGAGAACTGTTTGATTATATCTGTAAAAATGGAAAGGTAAGGAAATCCAATTTCTCCAAAAGTGTCAGCTTTTCATTTTGAAGCCTTTCATTGTTCTCTTACACGGAGTTAGTACAATGAAGCCCCCAGAGTCTTTGAAAAAATTGTGCTCATGATACATCACCTGTTTATGTGGGTGTTGGTCTTTTCTCTCTATATAATATGAACAAAATCCCAATTGCCTAGTTTGTAGGAGCAAACAAGTAAATCCTTCCTTGCTTGCAAAACATTTAGGCAATAAACTGCCACACTCTTCTAAACTTGCCATAAATTAACAAGTACTGCTTTCTATTATTTTGAATCTGGACACCCACAAAAGCTGAACTGAAACTTTAAAATGTTTCTAGAGACAGTCATTTCTTAAAATTATCCCTCTGAAACCAGCTCCTACTGGCATGCATGGCACAGCCCCACCAGCTTTGCATACTTGATTTTACTTTCTCCAAATTTGTATCAAAAGGTGCCACCACTAATTTAAAGGAAAGCACACATACACACATGTATATACAGGTAATCCTTGAGATAAAGTCACTCATTTAGTGACTATTCAGAGTTACAGTAGCACTGAACAAGCAGGGAGACTTACGCCTAGTCCTTGATGTTGTGGCCATTACCGCATCCTTATAGTCATTTGATTACCATTTGGGTACTTGGCAATTAGTTTGTAATTATTATGATTGCAGTAGCCTGTGGTCATGCGATTTTGACCAGCTTCCCATGAGAAAGCCAGTGGGAAGCCAGCAGGAGGTAACCGGTTGTTCTGGCTTCTGTTGCTTTTTCTCCAGAGAAGCCATTGGGTTAACATGTTGATCCTTGTTCTCCATAGTGCCTGCCCACCGTACCACCTGCATTCTGCAGCACCTGTCTGCACTCCATAGGGCTTGCCCATGGCACCTGCTCACCCAAGCTATGTTATGTCTGACCGCACCCTGTAGTGCCCTGCCAACAGCATATGCCTGCCAGTGCATATTCTGTACCACCAGTGGTGGGTTCCGGATCCCATTCCAACTGGTACGGTTGGAACAGGCCCGGCGTCACCCACATGGAAGCTCCAAACGACGCTTCCGCAAGCCTTTGTGATGCTCTAGCTGCTTAGTGGAGCATCGCACAGGTGCTGTACATGCCATGCATGTGCACGGAACTGCCAAAAGCTTTAAAACATGGTAAGGAGCTCGGGCGGGTCCTCCGGGGTACCAGATACAAGAACGGTATCTGGTACCCCGGGCAGGCTCCGTACCGGGACGTACTGCCTGCAACAACCACTGTGTAGCACCCACCCATAGCTCTTCCCTGCTAGCCCCCTTGTCTGAGGAGCAGTTTCAGTGCCTCTTCCCACATAGCTGTTAGGGTGACATCTTTGCTTAACGACTCGCAGGGTCCTCACTTAACGACAGTAACGGGGACTGCTAGGATTGCCATTGCTAAATGCTGTGGTCACTAGCAGCAAGTTGGGCAGCAAAACAAATTTAATAAATAAAATAAATAATAATAAATAAAATGAAAATAAATAAAACATAATGATGTATGTCAGGGGTGTCAAACACAAGGCACCCCGCGATGTGGTCGGATCTGGCCTGCAGGGCCATCCTGCATTGCTTTGGCCTGGTCTACCCATTGCAAAGAGGAAACATTGGGCCAGCATGGTTCAGCCCGGTCTACCCAGTGCAAAAAGGAAACATGCCAGCAGTTTGGGGAGTGGCGTCGATCTGGTCACACCCACCCAATCGGTCATGCCCACTGAGTGGTCTCAGCCTGACCACAACCACCCAATCGGCCACACCCACCCAGTCAGCCAACCCACCCAGTCAGCCATGCCCGTCTGGCCCCCCGAGGTCAACCACACGGCCCTCAATGAAATCGAGTTTGACCCCTCTGATGTGTATGATTGGACTACTCATTATGCATCACTTAGCATGGAACTTTCTGTCCCAATTGCCAACATAACTTAAAGACACAGGCAGATGCGCACGCGCGCGCACACACACACACACACACACACACCAATGGATCTTCCAGGTCTAGATCTTAATGTCTCTGGAAAGTGTTCCAATCCGTAGTTCTGATCATTAACCATTTACATCTCAGCAGTAACCTACGTAAACATATTTATTGGCATTTGTTGTTCAATTTCCTTAAATTCCTTTAGAAGCTGGTATAAAAGTGTATGTTGTATTCCTAGTCATTTAAGTTAGGCTGCAGCTTTTTACTTTTCTTCAAATTAAGAATAATGTAGAAATGGGTGGAAAGTTATAACCTAGTAAGAAACTGAATCTTGAAACATTAATTTTAGATTATAGTCCAGCTTGCACTCTCAAAATTTTAGAAACATCTCCCAGCTTTCCAGTAAAATACCTATAGCCCTCGATTTACAATTGCAATTGAATCCCAAATTTATGTTGCTAACTGGACATTTAAGCAAATTTTTGCCCTATTTTATGACATTTTGCTGCAGTTGTTAAGTGAACCACTGCAGTTGTTAAGTTAGTAACACGGTTATTAGGGGATTATTAGCTATGGTTGGAAAAAAAACACTATGGGATTTGTTGGTGTAGATGGGAAAGATTTTCATGTGATTCCAGAAAAAGAACGACTAAATGTCTTCCCTGCTATTAAAAGAATGATTAATGTTTCTATTATTGTAACATTGCATTAATTTTTAATAAGAAAATAATATGGATCCATATTACCGTAACATTAATAGTTTCCTCAGACTCTTACTCAATTAAGTTTTTAATGTTGATTTTTAAACCAGTTTAAAAATCCCTTTTCTCAACAAAGTGAGTGTCACCATGTTTTCTTGATTGTGATTTATTAATCCCACCACCCTCCCAGTCCTGCATACTTTGTTGAGGGAGTATCAGTTTTTAACACAGATGATCATACAGAGAGCAAAAGGAAAAAAAAACAATAATCAAAATTGATCACAACTATGTGGTAGAAGCCCTGCCCATATTTTACATGTGTCATATTAGCAGGGCTTAAAAGGGGATTGGGTGGGTGGGCAGTGCAATGGCTGTGATTGTCATCTTAACTGTTTTTACTCACCTTGTGAAAACTGCTAAACTCAGAAATTGCATTCCTTCTTTTGCCTAATTTTCCTTATTCTTTTTTTTCCTTGTCCTTTTCTTCCACGTACACTTTCTTTTAAAAGTCCCCATTGGACATTCTGGTGATGCTGCAAAACATTCTCTTTTGCCACTAATGCTGAGACTGCTTGTGATGTGTGTGTGTTTCTTTAAAAAAAAGTACTCTTTTTTTGCTCTCATCTCTTCCTCCCACTTCCGTAAATAGCTTGATGAAAAGGAGAGTAGACGTCTGTTCCAGCAAATTCTTTCTGGTGTGGATTATTGTCACAGGCACATGGTGGTCCATAGAGATTTGAAGCCTGAAAATGTACTACTTGATGCACACATGAACGCCAAGATTGCTGATTTTGGTAGGTTTTGTTTAAAGCCTATCTTTATAATTTGTTTGTCAAGTGTTAAGATTCAAATACCTGTGTTGAAGTCTATAACTCCACAGAGAGGTCTTTTATTTCTAGTATTAAACCCTTCTTTGCCAATTTAGGAACTGTGTGGTTTAATGTAGCTGTTAATCTTGCTTTTAAATTCAGGTTGTTTAAGAGCCGAGGTGGCTCAGTGGTTAAATGCAGCACTGCAGGCCACTTCAGGTGACTGTTATCTGCAGTTCAGCGGTTCTAATCTCACCGGCTCAAGGTTGACTCAGCCTTCCATCCTTCCGAGGAGGGTAAAATGAGGACCCAGATTGTTGTTGGGGGCGATATGCTGACTCTGTAAACCGCTTAGAGAGGGCTGAAAACCCTATGAAGCGGTATATAAGTCTAACTGCTATTGCTAACTGCTATTTTTACTTTGAATAGATGCTCACTTTATTTGTACTACTTCGACAAATTGCTCTTGAAATATCTATCTATCTCTATCTATCTTATTTTTTGGAGTATAAGACACAACTTTTTCCCTCAAAAAAGAGGCTGAAAATCTCCGTGCGTCTTATACACTGAATATAGCATATATATTTTTTGCCTCCTGAAATCCCGCCCTTCACCAAAATGGCCATGCATAGCTTGTAGGAGGCTTTCAGAGAGCTCCAGGGGGCTGGGGAGGGCAGAAATTTTGTCTCCCCTCCCCCAGCCCCCAGGATCATTCTATAAACTTCCCAATTCCCCTTTTTTGACAAAAAAGGGCCTGTTTTCGCAAAAAAATGGGCCGTTTTTTATTCTTTTTGCCCCCACCCCCCAGGAGTACTCTACAAGCCTCCTAAGAGCCAAGAGCCAAGGTGGCGCAGTGGTTAAATGCAGCACTGCAGGCTACTGCTAGATCAGCAGGTCAGCGGTTCAAATCTCACCGGCTCAGGGTTGACTCAGCCTTCCATCCTTCCGAGGTGGGTAAAATGAGGACCCAGATTGTTGGGGGCAATATGCTGACTCTCTGTAAACCGCTTAGAGAGGCCTGAAAGGCCTATGAAGCGGTATATAAGTTTACTGCTATTGCTATTGCTATTGCTAAGGCTTAGTTATGCCCTTTTTTGAAAAAAAAAACGGGCCTGTTTTCGCGAAAACCAGGCCATTTTTGGGAGGTTTGCAGAGTGCAAAAACTTTTTAAAAAAAATTTGCCTCTTTGGTGCATCTTATACTCCATTGCATCCTATACTCTGAAAAGTACGGTATCCATCCATTCATCCATCCATCCATCCATCCATCCATCTATCATCTTTTGTATCTTTGAACTGCCCATTCTAGGCAGTGTATAGAAGCACTTTTTTTTTTTTAAAGGAATGCAATTTTCTTTCTGCATTTTTTTCTCACCTGGCATTTTTGTACTTGCTACTTAGAATAAAAGTTGATCCTTTGTCTCTTTCATAACTCTTTTTCTTGTCACATTTTTATAGAGGTTTTGCAGTATTCATTTCTATTTAGAGAACCATTTTTTTAAAAAAAATATTACACATATGATTCTGATTTTATTCCTCCTTGTGGTCCTGCCGTTGAATAGGATATGATGTATCCTCCCTAAGAGAAGGTTAAATATCTGTTCATCTTTTTTGTGGGTCTTCATTTGAACTCTTGTGCATTTTCAGGTCTCTCAAATATGATGTCAGATGGAGAATTTTTAAGAACGAGCTGTGGTTCTCCTAACTACGCTGCTCCAGAAGTAATTTCAGGAAGGTAGTTTCTCTTCTTGGATAAATGTATATATGTATTCTCAAAATCAAAGCCCTGCTCTTCAGTGTTAAAGCTGCAAGGTAGATTGAGATACTTCCAGGTTTGGAAATTTGAAATTCCTGGCTTTGATGGCTTCTTTTGATTTTATCTTAACTGTTTCTGTGCACAAGGCAATGATGGTGATCACATGTCACATCAAACCATGACTTAATATACCATGCAACAAATTCATATGTACCTCATTTTTATTGTCTTCCTCCTGCATACCAGAAGGACTTCTGGAGTTTTAATTTTAGCTTGACATTGTGTTTGAAACAAGCCAGATTATAGTATTTGAATTTGAGTTGTTTAGACATTTATTAACTACAATTCTTAAGTATGAGTTTTACTGTGGACAATATGGCAAACTATTAAAAAAATGCAAACTCATTCCAAATTCATCATTTAAGCAGTGAGGAGGAGATGTGGGGAAAAATCCTAGAAGTCAAAGGTTGCTGTGATATGTACACCTTGTGTTGAGTCACCGATGGCCCAGGATTTTATGCGCTGAGGGAAACTTTTGAATGGTGGGCCAGAATCTGCTTTAGACTCTCTTTTCATTTAAGTGTACTTAAATTTTATATTTAAAGTTGGAATACAGTAAATATGTTTTAATATGATTAATATAATCGTATATATTGTCTTTCTGTCATGGAAAATCAGAGGCAGAAGAGGGCACTTCTGTGTTGGGCTATTGATATGCAAACAAATTTCTAACTTGTTTAATATGTTTTTTGCCAATATTAATTTTAAATGTTTCTACATACATACCTGACCATAGAAGAAGACGAAAAAACTTATGTCTTTTGATTGAAGTAGTAAAAATACCTGCGGTCTGACAGGGTCCCAAGCCTGGTTTCCCTTTTGGCTCAGAATAATTATAGCATATTTATATGCTATAATTATAGCAAGTATCTTGTCAGAAACATATTTTCTAGATTATAAGGTTTTCTTTCTGGCATTTCAATTTTTAGGTGCAATTTTATAAAAGACTCTTGATGCCTTGAAAATGCTTCCAGGGGCCCCAGATTACTCTATACACAATGCAGTTTTGTAATTGTATGCTATATTACGGAATATAAATTGCATTTGAACTACACTCTTCAGTCAAGAAGCTCCTGAGCATATTTTGTTTTTAACCTTACAACAGTTCCTTAGTGTACTATGATCTATGCTTTAACTACAGCTAATAAAGTCAGGAGTGGGCAAGGAGTTTTGTATGGCATCATCTCCAGGGGTGTTAATTCACTTACTTTCCCTACCGGTTCGCAAATGTGATCGCGTATGCATCCACGCATGCGCTCAGCCTTCCATGCATGTGCTTTGATCACGCGTGCAGCTTGCACACATGCACACGGCTTGAAAACGTGCCTAATTTGAATGGCATAGAGCCGCGATTTTCACTATCAGTTCCACCTCTGATCATCTCCCTGTGAGGGAGATGATTCCGTCTTATCTTTACCTCAAAATTCCTATTCCTCTTACCTTAAATCAGTCACTACATAATGCTAATGAGGGCTAAAGTAATCAAAGCTTGCATTTAACTACTCTCTGAAACTTGAGGGCTTGGTTCTGTTGCTTTAGACATGCTGACTAATCCTAGATTAAGCATAATTACACAGAAAGAAGGTTACTCAGAGAAGGGGAGAGGCTGTATCATGCCACCTCAGGAGACAGTGTTAGACTTCTATCAGCGCATTATATTTGTCCAAACCAGATCAAGGCCTTCGTCTTTCTGACTTAGCTCACTTTACCAGTTTTGTTCTATTTTATATAACAAATCAGGAGTTAACTGCATGAATATAAGTGCTTTATGTAGCCTTTCACAAGCATTGCTAAGAGGCTAATAATCCAGGGTGACAGTTGCTTATGTTGTGTTTTTTTACTTGGCAAAAACACTATGATCTCCATTTTACAGGTTATATGCAGGGCCAGAAGTTGATATCTGGAGCAGTGGTGTTATTCTCTATGCTTTATTATGTGGAACTCTTCCCTTTGATGATGATCATGTGCCAACACTTTTTAAGAAGATATGTGATGGTATCTTTTATACGCCTCAGTACTTAAATTCAGCAGTAATTAGTCTCTTGAAACACATGCTACAGGTGGATCCTATGAAGAGAGCAACGGTGAAAGATATAAGGTACCTTACAGCATCTGGTTCCGTCAGGGAGGCAGTGATCTTCTAAAAAGTTTTATTCAATTGTTGGCTTGGCATTGGCTTGGTTGTTGTATCATATGAAGCCATTTTGTGATTAGGCTGAGTTGAATCAAAAGGGAGTTGGGCCAATACTTGAGTCCAATACACTCTGATGCCATGTTTGTTTTAGCTTACTTGACAATTAGTCCTATGTATGAATAAAAAACCTCTATGTCTTTATTTTAATTAAGGGCATGATGTCTTTGCATATGAATTGAACCAAATTGGTCTTTATTTAAATTATGATATATAAAATTAAGCCAAGATCTGAACTAGACATCCAGAGTCAACTTATAGGGAATATGGGCAGCATAATGAATGAATGAATAAATGAAAGAGAGAGAGACACACAGAAAGAGAGTTATGGAATACCCCAAATTCAGGAATAATCATTGCTCAACCGCATGGTGTCACACTTATAGCCCCTAGAACCATGATGGTGAACCTATGGCACGCGTGCCACCTGTGGGGCGCGCGAGGACATGCAAGGCATTGCCCTATCAGCTCCAGCGCACATGTGTAATTATAAAGATGACTTATTTTGCATCAATGAGAAATCTGAAGCTAAGATCTTCAGAGTTATAAAAGGGAAGAGAAGAATATTGCTTAAAAGGCTTAAATTTTAGTCTGGTGATAATTACTATAGTCACAGCATCTAACTGGACTTTAATTTCAAGTTCAGCAAAATCCATATGTGGATTGAAAGAGGAAATGTCTTCCACCACTTATTTTAGCATAATTTCTTCTGTGTACTTTGCATGTTCTGTCAGTAAAACATGGGAAAATGGTTGAACCGGCTAGCTTTTAATATGGTTCTTGCTTTCATCTAGGGAACATGAGTGGTTTAAACAAGATCTCCCCAAGTACCTCTTTCCTGAAGATCCTTCTTACAGTTCAACTCTGATTGATGATGAAGCCTTAAGAGAAGTCTGTGATAAGTTTGAATGTACAGAGGAGGAAGTGCTAAGCTGCTTATATAATCGCAATCATCAGGATCCGCTAGCGGTTGCCTATCACCTCATTATAGATAATAGAAGAATAATGAATGAAGCGAAAGACTTCTACTTAGCTACAAGCCCACCAGATTCCTTTCTTGATGACCATTTTTCCCGACCTCACCCTGAAAGAGTGCCGTTTTTAGTTGCTGAAGTACCAAGGTCACGCCATACACTCGATGAGCTAAATCCACAAAAGTCCAAACATCAGGGGGTCAGAAGAGCTAAATGGCATTTAGGAATCCGGAGTCAGAGTCGGCCAAATGATATAATGGCGGAAGTCTGTCGGGCAATCAAGCAGTTGGATTATGAATGGAAGGTGAGATTGCTTAAATTGTCTTCCTGCAAGTGATGCTTTTCAAATAGAGATAATGACAATCAATGTAATAATTCTTTTGATGTTTTCTGTTAAGTTTCTACTTTGTTTTCCTAGGTTGTAAATCCATACTACTTGCGCGTTCGGAGAAAGAATGCAGTAACAGGCACATATTCCAAAATGAGCCTGCAGCTGTACCAGGTGGATAGCAGGACTTATCTACTGGACTTCCGTAGCATTGATGGTATGTAAAACTGGTTATTTGCAGGCAGCCTCTTATGCAAAGTATATCAGTGTTTATAAAAGGGGAAAGAAAGATTAATTGTCTGCTTTCTGTGGTGCTTATGGTGGTGTGTCAGAGTATGCACAGTGTGACTATTATTTTGAGAACCCAGGAGCAAAATACAGTACCCAGAGGTTTTGTCTTTCAAACAGTGGTTTATCTACAAGGCATCCATCCATCCATCCATCCATCCATCCATCCATCTATTTACCTACCTACCTACTGGTGGGTTGGAACCAGTATGGTTGGAACTGGCCTGGCGGCGTCCACATGGACGCACGCAGCGCGCAGATGCATCTTAGCGCCTCTGCGACGTTCCAGCTGCTCAGTGGAGCGTCGCACAGGCACTATACCCGCTGTGCACGTGTGCAAAAGCGCCAAAGACTTAAAAGACTGGTAAGGATCTCAGGTGGGTGGGTGGGCCATCCAGACTATCATACCGGAACGGTATCCGGTGCTCTGGGCAGGCTCCAGTATGCCCATACCGGTGCGTACCGTCTGCAACCCACCACTGCTACCTACCTAACTATCTATCCCCCCCACATATATATACAAACATATACATATACACATACATACACATACTAGGCAAAACCAGGCAATCAGTCAATCTTCAACTATAACACAGAAGAATACATGGAGAGAGAAACCGCCCTCACATGGCCTCCCTTATATAGACAGCTTCTTAAAGTTATAACCCTGCTGACTCATTCTCATTCCTTCATCCCGGGGTTACAGCCTTACAGCAGCTGGTCAGCTATTAAATCATCATTCCCTTAACATGGCGCTAGTCTGGATCGTGCCACTACGGATTTAAAATTAATTGCAAAAGTTAAAATCCATAAGAATAGAAAGGAATCTATGTGAATGAAGATGGCATTTAATTTTATTGTACAAGGTGCGATGACAATAAAGTAAATTAAATTAAACTAAACTCGTAAGTAGCTGGGATCTCAGGTTGCTTCTCCCATTCATCCAATATCTGCAAACGAATAACAATATGTGCTTTAGTGGTCAGCACAGATGCGACTGTCAGAAATTGCTATAAGGCACCTCATGGGAAAATATTTCATCCATCCACTATAAATGATACATATAAATAATAAGCTTGTTTGTGAAGTCTCAAAGGCTTTCCCCCCCAGTTTTAATTACCGGTACCATATATACTTGTAGAAAGTTAGCACTCACCCCTCCTAGAAAAATGAAATATTAAAAGGGCAGAATATTTCCCCTAAAAGGGAGGCAGAAACTCATCCCCCACGCCTTTGTCAATGGGCCATTAAGGCCTGGACCAGTCTATTCTACATAACAAATCTACCTCCTTCAGGCAGAGCCCAAATCCCAAAGCCCTTTTAATTACATCATCACCCAGCAAAAGTCATCCAAACCTGGCGCTCAAAAGACAACCTACAAAGTTACCCATGCATGGCCCCATAGGAGTCTGACAACCAATTAGAACACAAGCTCAAATTCAAAGCCCAATAGAGGGCATAAAACCCAGGCACTCTCAGCATCTCTTCTCTTTTTGCCCAGAATCTCAAGCCATGTGATCCTGTTTATCAATAAACCTTCTTTCCAAGCAATTTCCATGAATCCAGTGTCTTTTTTACTCACTTGGAACTGAACCCATATGGACATTTCTTCCAACATATTTATTGATGATAGATATTCAGAATCAATGGAATGGCAAACACCAGTGTAACCTGGTTTAGAATTGATTGGCCACTTATGGAAAAAGTCGAGCTTTTATTGAATTCAGCAGAGTGTTTTTAATAAATTTTAATAATAATCAATAGTAGTAGGCACATTCTCAAAAGATCTGGAGTACCACTTGAACACCATTGTCATTGACCAAATCCCTATAAGTCAATTGCAAAAGGCATCTTTATTTGGAATTACACCCATCCTTGGATGATACATTTAACACCATCAGACAACAACATCTGCCTATCCCAGAACCTGGGGAAGCACTCTCTAGATCAGGGGTGTCAAACTCAAGGGTGCTTAAATCTGGTCCGCGGGGCTGGGCTGGAAATAGCAAAGGACCAGCCCATGGTGCCTCTGGCAGCCAAAATGAAACCGGGAGGACTGTGCATGGCCCCCCTGCGCCCTCTTTTGGCCGGCAGAGTGCTGCAGGAGGCTGTTCAGGCTGAAAACAGGAGCCCCCCCCCCGTGCTCCATTTTGGCCAGCAGAGTGCTGCAGGAGCTGTCCGACCCATCTCCCCCCCCGCCCCACAGAGAACTACAATTCTAGCCTGGCCCTCGAAGAAATCCAGTTTGACACCCCTGCTCTAGATGAATAAAAAAGCCAAATCCAGTCTCAACACTTGGTTCACTGTGCAACCAACTAGAAACAATAATAAGGGTAACCTGTTCATTCTGGATATGTAGAATGGCGACTTTTAACATTTTGTCTTCCTTATTAATTTCTCAAATTGTTCTAGCCTTTAAATTCTTCTCTTTGCTTGCCCTAGATGAAATTACCGAAGGAAAATCAGGGACGACCACTCCCCAGAGGTCAGGCTCTCTGACTAGTTATAGATCTGGTCAGAAGGACTCAGACCCTGATATTCAAGCAAAACCATCTGATGCATCTCTTACCTCTTCAGTGACCTCTTCACTTGACTCTTCTACAAGCGAATCAACCCCAAGATCAGGGAGCCACACGATAGAATTTTTTGAAATGTGTGCAAATCTTATTAAAATTCTTGCACAATGATTTATAAGGTTGGCTTTTTTTTACAGCAATAAGCATGCCGAAAAAAAAGGAAAAAAAAATCATAGTCAAATGCTTCCAATTATAATCAAGTTACAGTTAAACTTTGGCACTGAGAAGACTAGCTACATTGCAATTTGCACAGGAATCGAACTTGCATTTAGAAGCAGTCTACACTTCATACTGCATCCTTCCCAAACCAGACGTCCTCCAGATGTGTTTGCCATTCTGTCCGCAGATTAGGAAGGGCACATCTGGAGGTTTCCAGGTCAGGGAAGATTATCTTTAATGTACCGAAGCAAATTATGATTCAATAGTCTACCTGTATGATGTGCAGGTACAACAACAGTATGTTTTACATTGTGTATCATTAGGGCTTCACGGAGTTTGACCTTTATATGCTGATAATTTATTCCTTTTACAGTACATGTGCTCATTTATGAGATCAAAAGGTAACTTTTGGACACTGTCTTTGCTTGTATTCTGTTGTGTCAACAAAAGTGTTCCCCTTTCAAACAGCACTTCAGCCATCTGGCACCTACCCTAAGTTTTCACCAGCCAGTGGTGCACTTGAGTGGAAAAGACAAAAAAAAAAATGGTACTCTGCTTTGACCAATTTGGACTTTGTCCTGAAAATGATAATACCAAATGTAGCAATGTTCAGTTTAATTCAAGGAAGAGAAAGGCAGGGTCTGAAACTACGTTGCATGGGTTTTCTCCAACATTTGTTACATGTGACACGTTTCGGAAGCACTTTGTAAAATGGGGAGGTGAATGGTGTTTGAGTGTTCCTTGGAAGGCAATCAGAATTTATAGTACGAATGCACAACTTCCGACCATGGACCTAAGCAGGTGACCTTAGGAAGGATCCATGAGATAGGGGTATTCCCCCCCCCCTCCGCAGCACAACTGATCTGTGAGAATGATACTCTGCTTGACCCAGATTGCAACTCTGCAGGTTTTCTGACCCATGTTGGGTGCGTGGAAGCAGTTTTTTGCAGCCACAACAGGATATGGATTCTGTGCCTGAATCTAAACCCAATGGTCTCATGGCTGATAGGATAGCCCAGACTGGTATATCCAGTTCTTGGAATCACATCCTGCCCTGCCCTGGGATTTCAGTGGCTCATGTTTTCATATAGCTTTCATACAGATCTCTAGCAGACCACCCTTCTAATAAGAGTGATCTGGATTTTGCCTGTGTTGCATAATCACTTTTTTATACTGCTTTTATAATATACCGAATTAAAATTTCTAAAAGTTTTGAAAGATGAAGTAACTTTGGTTTTGTTTTGATATGTATAGAACTTAATTGGTTAGGTCAGAAATGAGTCAGCTGCCACAAATTAAATTTTCTTATTGAAAAAACTGCTAGAGAGAATCTTCCCCCGTCTCTAACTGTGAAAAATATTGGGTTTTTTTAAAAAAAAAAATGGATGAAATGATGCTAAAGAGTTAAAAGAGGCTTAATTTGAACTGATTAAAATGATAGAATGGAAATACTGTATTATGTTTCAGCAATTCTTGTTTGGTGAAGACGTAACACTTAGCCACGATTTGCACAATTTGATTATTCTTGGCATATACATTAAGATTCCAAATGTATAAATCCCATTGAAACGAGATGATAAATCAGATTCTTGCGTTTATGAATTTGTTTTGGTGTCCTCTATGTTCCTCTTGGCTTCCATACCTGCCATAACAAACTAAGATGTTATCCCTCCCCCCTTTCTTATTTTTATTGTTGACAGCAGAATTCTGTTTATTTACCCACTGTAGAGGATCTTTTAGTAATAATTCTTGAGATCAGTTTATGTGACTTGCTGTACTAGATAAATTGGTCCTAGTTTTGTTATCAGTTGTGCTAATGGTGTGGAAGAAATAGAAATCCTGGGATGTTGTTCCTTGCCAACAAGCCCACAGTTAAGATAAGGCAGCAACCAGCGTTTTTATCTTAAAACCAGAAAAGAAGATGAAATTGATCTTTGCTTGCTACAGATGCAACACTTTAGTTCATGGGTAATGCAAATGCACTGAGAGAAAATTTCAGAACACAGGCAAATCCTTCACTGTGATTTGTTCCGGCAGGCCTGCGGCTGTTGAACCATCCAGCCCCATTCGAGGTTATGGCTGTTGTATAATTTTAAATAGTTGTTTATTTTACTTTTTTTTTTTTTTGTATCCCTTCCCCTTTTTTATTTATTGTGAGCCACCCTGAGTCTCGGGAATAGGGCGGCATACAAACCCAATAAAATCCTAAAATTTGATATGCATATGATTAAGAAAAAGCATCCATTAATATGTGAATATTAATGAGACTTAGGGTTAGGTTCATATATCATGCTATGGCATAACAGCTTCTGCCTGGCTTAGCATGTTGTGTGACCCCAGCTGTTACACTGTAAAGCTATGCTAGTTGTAGCTTATTTAACAGACCGTGATTCAGCAGACATAGATTGTGATATGTATGCCCAGCCAATTGTTGCTTATTCAACAAACCATGGTTAAGCAAATAATGTCAAAGCAGTGTGTGAGCCTTCTTATAAGATGCCAGAGAACAGATAATGACTCTTGCTTAATGTGGTGCCTTTGGAATGTTTTGCAGTATGATTTCAATTATCATCAGCCTCCAATTTCCATGCTAAGCAAGGTAATAAAAAGTGTACACCAGCCATCGTCCAGGAGACACTAGCTTGACTTCATCTTGTAAAGTAAAGTCTTTTACTTTGATGGGAATGTAAAGCAGAGATATCCAACAGAATTGTGCCAGCAAAGAATGTAAGAAAGGCCAGTAAAGAGATGCTTGGGTTTGAATGCAATAGTGTATCTAGTATGTTTGTGCCAGCAACTCAAGATACACTGAAGAAGCTTGGCTCAGTCTATAAATGCATGAATTCAGAAGCTGCACTGTTTTAATAATTGAATTTAGTAGACATTGAACTTCAAAATTTGTGCTATGGTCAGGAGGCCCTCAAATCTATAGCTATGGGCTTTTGCCATGGGCTGGCCTTTTTAGAGGCAAACACTTAAGGTGGTCTTATAATATAGTTCCATACTTCATTACTTCCCAGAATTCAAACAGTGAATTTATAACTGAAGTTGACTCGCAGTCACAAATATCTACTCCAAAAGAGATAAAATGTGTGGGAAGGAAAGGGCGGCGGGGTGTGTATATGTGTGTGTAAAAGGAGTCAGTAGCTAAATAGTGTTGCTGTGATATATAAAGAGAGACGGTTGTCTTGGGGACCAAGTAGTAGTCCTTAATTTACAACACGAAAATAAAACTACTTGTTACTTTGTGCTCTGCTGCATCTATACAATTACTGTGATTTTTTTTATTTATTTATGCTGTCTTAATTTGGAATTGTTAATACTGAACTTGGCAAATGGCATAAATGACCTCCCCCCCCCTCCCCTTTCATAGCTCAAAATTGTTTTTGGCAAGCTACAATCTTAAATTTGGGGAAAAATAGCTAAAAATTAGTGTGTGTAAACCATAAGTGAATGTTTCTCTGTTTCAGTGGGTCCAAAAGTAAGTCCAGCCTGAAATAAAATTGTGTTGACTTTAGGGTTCCATATTTTTAAATCTGTCTGCATATTTAACTGTAGCTTTGGTATGTTTCCTGCTCAAATCCAACTGAAATGAATGGAAAACATCTGCTAGCCTCATCAGCTTGATTTTATATTCGGTGTCTACATTAAGAAATGTTATCATGTATAAAACTTTTAATTTTTTTAAAAATGTATATGTTTTATTGAATGTTGGGGCGGATGTCACATTATCAGGCCTTAACTTTGGAATATGAGGGCCAAAGTACATAGCAAAAAGGTACAGTTGCCTATTCTTAAATACATAATTTTGTAACTTTTCTTTAAAAGCCATTTCAATGCTCCCTTTTTACTTGTTTTGTTAACTTGGGCAGAGGAATATCTTGGATGTATTCAAGCAAAAGAATATGAATCAATGTTTTTAAACAATTTTTAGACTTAGAATAAAATATTGATGTTGAAATTACTCCCCCTCCCCCTTTTAACTCAGACCTGGTGTGGTCTTATAGTGGAGGATTATTTGCTGGCACTTCTTAGTGATACAGAAAAATCAGGGCCGTTGATCATGAAATACAAGCTGTTTTGCAGAACTGACTATGATGGGAACTATGAAGAGAGAAAAAAATCTGTTTTAAAAATGAAAAATAACAAGTGTATAGCTTGACTAAGCAGCCTATTCAAATATTGTTCCTTTGGGCTCGTTCCAGTAGAAAAGCCCTTCAGATGATCGGTTTTTATTGCAAACACTTCATAATTGATTGCTGAAAAGGGGGGTGGGGGGGTGGGACGTAGGAAGTGGAAACCTTGTGCAATGTAAATTGTTAACATTGGTAAAAAGTAAAAAAAAAAAAAAACATCCATCTTCGTAGTGCAATCTTTCCAAAGGCTGACTTTTACATGTTTTGTCATTTTTAACTTTTCAATCAGTATAAAGTTTGAGATAATATTTGCCAATTGATTTTTACCATTGTATTGCTTATGAAATGGATGATCACCATTTCTCAAAAACGATATGTGCCTACTTTTATTGCATATTCTCTCTTTCTCTTTTTTTGTGTGTGGGGGGGAATCAATATTGAATGAAATTGCTTGTGATAGCTGTATATGACCTGTTACTTTTAACAAACATTAAACTGTATGCAAGTAAAATTTGAAAGGTCATGGTACAGTTTCTTAGCTTTCTTAATTCACCTGTCCTCCTTAATGGCTGGGGACTTTCTCAACATTGATGGAGGTTTACTACAGTGGGAGAAATATATTTTGACATTGGGTTAATAGCAACTTCTGATTCTCCAGTTATTGGTGGAAGTAGTAGCTCAGTGAGGAGCCTAATCCATGATGGCAAACCTATGGCATGCGTGTCACAGGTGGCACGCGGAGCCTTATCTGTTGGCATGTCAGCTCCACCAGCCAGCTCATTCATTTTCGGCTTTCTGGAGGGCCGGAGGATGCCGTTTTCGCCCAGAGCCTGGGGATGGCCAAAAAAGAACCCAACGGACTTACCGGAAGTTAAGAAATGATCTGGTTTCCAGTAGGCCCGTTGGGCTGTTTTTCGCCCTCTCCCGGCTCCGGAGACTTTCCTACAGCCTGGGGAGGGCGAAAACGGCTCCCCCCGGCCCCTCGGAGGAAATAGCAAGCTCAGCTTGGAGGCGAGCAGTGTGGTATGCTGGGGGGGGGGGGTGTGCACACATACACGTGGGGTTTGCTTTTCATTATGGGTGCCGGCATACATGTGCATGATTGCAATTTTGGCACCCAACAACAAAAAGACTAGTCATCAGTGGCCTAATCTCTGACCCCTGGAGAGCAGAGGATAACAATGCTTTCAAGATGTCTTTCTGAGGAATCCCAAGTTTCCTAGAAATTTGTCAGGGATTCATTAAGGGTATTATTACCATTGCCAAAGAGCCACCAAGACTCAGGGGATTTGGTGAGTAAGTTATAGGTAAGTACACATGAAACACCTTTGTAATGCAGAGGACTCTGGTGAAACCAGAGATGGATGTATCATATTTATTGTCAGTCGTTGTGGTCCAGGCTTGAGACCACAACTGGCATCCTATTACTCCCATCAGCCTTAGTAGTTTATGAGTCTAGTTGTTTTTAGTTGCAAAGTTGTGTCCGACCCATCGCAACCCCATGGAAAACATTCCTCCAGGCCTTCCTGTCCTCTACCATCCTCTGGAGTCAATTTAAGCTCACACCTACTGCTTCGGTGACTCCATCCAGCTACCTCATTCTCTGTCGTCCCCTTCTTTTGACCTCAATCTTTCCCAGCATTAGACTCTTCTCCAGTGAGTCCTTCCTTCTCATTAGGTGGCCAAAGTATTTTGACTTTCATCTTCAGGATTTGGCCTTCTAAAGAGCAGTCAGGGTTGATCTCCTCTAGGTCTTACTGTTTTGATTGCCTTGCAGTCCAAGGGACTTGCAGGATAATGGGTTTAGTAGTATGACATAACGAAGGGGCAGACCATTGCCTATTCCTGACCAAGCCCAGTATATTTTTTTCTGATTGGCAGCTGGTCTCTGTGGACAGGGAAGTTAAAGTCATCTAAAGGGGATCTGTGTTGGCTGTATGCAGTGGAGTACCCCAAGATGCAGAAGGTTCTTGGGGCACTATCTAATAAAATAAAATTCAATGGTGAAAAGAGTAAGGTTCTACATTTAGGCAAGAAAAACAAAATGCACAGGTACAGTATAGGTGGTACCTTGCTCAATAGTAGTAACTGAGAGGGATCTTGGAGTCGTAGTGGACAACCATTTAAATATGAGCCAGCAGTGTGCAGCAGCTGCCAAAAAAGCCAACACAGTTCTAGGCTGCGTAAACAGAGGGATAGAATCAAGATCACGTGAAGTGTTAATACCACTTTATAATGCCTTAGTAAGGTCACACTTGGAATACTCCAACCAGTTTTGGTCGTCATGAGGACGTGGAGACTCTAGAAAGAGTGCAGAGGAGAGCAACAAAGATGATTAGGGGACTGGAGTCTAAAACACATGAATAACGGTTGCAGGAACTGGGTAAGTTTAGTTTAATGAAAAGAAGGACTAGGGGAAACATGATAGCAGTGTTCCAATATCTCAGGGGTTGCCACAAATAAGAGGGAGTCAAACTATTCTCCAAGGCACCTGAGGATACAACAAGAAGCAATGGGTGGAAACTAATGAAGGAGAGAAGCAACTTAGAACTAAGGAGAAATTTCCTGACAGAACAATTAATCAGTGGAACAGCTTGCCTCCAGAAGTTGTGAATTCCCCAACACTGGAAGTCTTTAAGAAGATGTTGGATAACCATTTGTCTGAAACGGTATAGGGTTTCCTGCCTAGGCAGGGGATTGGACTAGAAGACCTCCAAGGTCCCTTCCAACTCTGCTATTGTATTATTGATCCAGAGTAGGATTCAATTATTAATTATATGGGAGATCATCCCCAAATCCTACAACTATGGTTTTGATTGATAGTTTACAAAACATACTAGAGGAAGGCAATCTCCTTATTGCTGTCAAGAAATTTTCCCCAATTTATCACGAAATTACCTGGAATGAAGCTTGTTTTAAGACAGGGATGTACAACTTTGGTAACTTTAAGATCTGGACTTTAACTCCACAAGTCTTAACAGTTGCCAAGGTTGGACACAGTTTTAGAGAGACTTTATTTTTACTATTCTTTAGAAGTTCAGGTGTTTATAGCTTAAGTAAAGGTAAAGGTTCCATTTATGTGCTAGTTGTTCCTGACTCTAGGGAGCGGTGCTCATCTCCGTTTCAAAGCTGAAGAACCAGCACTGTCCCAAGACGTCTCCATGGTCATGTGGCTGGCATGACTCAATGCCAAAGGCAAGTGGAACACTGTTACCTTCCCACCAAAGGTGGTTCCTATTTTTCTACTTGCATTTTTACATGCTTTCGAACTGCTAGGTTGGCAGAAGCTGGGACAAGTAACAGGAGCTCACCCCGTTATGCAGCACTAGGGATTCGGACCGCCAAACTGCTGACCTTTCTGATTGACAAGTTCAGTGTCTTAGACACTGAGTCACTGTGTCCCTTGCTTATACCTTACCAAGGTATAAACAAGGTATTCCCCTCTAAATTTCAAGGTTCATGTTTGAGAAATTGGTACAACCCTTTGACAGATACGCCTCCCCCACCCGCAAGTGGCATGAAGAGGGAGGGAAGCAATTCACCATTTGTTTAACTTGCACATAATCAAGACCATGCCACTGTCGGAGATAACGAAAAATGGAAAATAGAGGACGAATGTGGATTGGCAAAGGGGCTATACATTTCACATTGACTCTTCCAACGTGAGGATTATGTGGAGGAGATCTTAACCCAGTAAAGCAAGAGCGGGTTAAGATGACCCCTTTATGACTTGTGGACTTCAACTCTCAGAATTCCTGAGATAGTATTGCTCAGGGAATTGAATTCTGGGAGTCGAAGTCCACAAATCATAAAGGGACCGACGTTCCCCAACTGACAGAAAGCAAAGGAATCAAAGTCGCAACACGTGCTACGCAGCAAGTGGGACGGTTGAAGTTCTGATGCTAGCCAATAGTAGCAATCCGTGTCGGTCACGTGATCATAATAAACACACTATAATACCCAATAGGCTCTGCGATGCAACCCCACGATAAGGCTCGCTGTGGAACTCTGAAGTTCCTCTACTCTTAATTTTATAAACATAACGAATGGTCTCCTGGACGGTACACAGAACGTATTTTTCGTAATACTGGGGCTTGCCAATCCCGGTTCTTTTTCTCGCTGACGCCAGAGCAGACGTTCCCCCCCCCCCCCCCAAAAAAGCAGAAATTGAGCATAGAGTTTGTGATATTGCGCAGAGCGCCACTATTTCCGGGATTTCCACTTCCGGTTGGTGCTTACCCTACGAACGACGGAGGCTAGGAAGACACCGCTGGAGAGGGGAGATTCCAGGTAATCAGGCTACCCTTCTTTTCACTGGATTCTGGCCTTTTCTCTCCTAAGTTTTTCAAATTAAAGGCCTTTATTTCACCTTTTTGCATTTTCATTATGTAATGAAATGGGATATTTGAAAAACAGCTCTTCGCCCTTGATGGCTGCCTTGTATTCCCAAGACTTTAAGACAGAGGTCTTCAAACTTGACAACTTTAAGACTTGTGGACTTCAACTCCCAGAATTCTCTAGCCAGCTGCTGGCTGGAGAACTCTGGGAGTTGAAATCCACAAGTCTTAAAATTGCCAAGTTTGCGGACCCCTGCTTTAAGAAACTATAACTCTCTTAAGTCCCACCGCGAGACCTCCTGGGAGTTGTAGTTCAAGAATGGCAAAATGCCTATCATTGTTCCAGCAATGGCAAAGCTTCTGCCTATTGTCAGTCCTATATTGGAAGATATTATTTGCAGATGAATAGCTCTTCAGGTGTTTGGAAATTTAGGAAACCTGAAGGGTGGGAATGCTGAAATTGGCCCTTGAACCTTGACTGTCTGAATCCTCCTGGGTATAAATAAGAAGCTGACATAGGCCTAAGCTTTGTCTTTCGCTGAAAGGTACTTTGAAAATAATAGTATTAATGTCCATGAACTTAAAAGGATAGCATTTTATGATTTAAGCCAACTTCTGGAACTTTAAGATCTAGGGACTCCCAACTCCTAGAATTTCCCAGCCAGCATATATGATGTTGCTTTTCATTCATCTGGACACCTGTAGATAAGCAAAATAGGAACCCAATGGCTAAGACTCTGAGCTTCTTGATCACAAATGTCGGCAATTCAGCGGTTCGAATCCCTAGTGCTGCGTAATGGAGTGAGTTCCTGCTACTTGTCCCAGCTTCTGCCAACCTAGCAGTTTGAAGGCACATTAAAAATGCAAGTAGAAAAAATAGGGACCACTTTTGGTGGAAAGGGAATGCGCCTTTGGCGTTTAGTCATGCTGACCACATGACCACAGAGATGTCTTTGGACAGTGCTGGCTCTTCAGCTTTGAAATGGAGATGAGCATCGGCCCCTAGAGTCGGGAACGACTAGCACATATGTGCGAGGGGAACCTTTACCTGGAATTTTAAAACCTAGGGACTCTCAACTCCTAGAATTCCCCAGCCAGCATCTGTGATGTTGCTTGTAATTCATTTGAACACCTGTAGATAGCAAAATGATAACTTGTAAGCTGATTTTGTTAGCAGAAATGAAGGCTTTTTTTGAGCAAATGTATTTGTTAGTTAGGCTAGATTGCTTACATAATATGGATTACCTATGTAAATTGATGTGATAAATTTAAATAGATGCGTTTAGGTATAGATGAAAATTGTACCAATAATAAAATGTGCATTCTTCTCAGTTTCCTGGAATGGCTTCCTTTGGATGGAAGAGAAAGATTGGTGAGAAGGTATCTAAGGTAACATCCCAGCAATTCGAAGCTCAAGCTGCTGATGAGCAGGTCCTGGTTGATAATAGTGAAGTTGATTGTCTTCATGAGGCCAAAAGGAAAAAACGGCTTCTTCTGGAAGACCGTGCAGCCCAAAGTAAACATCTGAAGGATGAAGGTGCAATTTTAGCTGAAAATGGAAGGTATGGAGTTTTTCCCTCTAGATGTGTATGTCCTATTCCATGTTAAATAGTTGGGTATGTTACCCTTTGTTTTATTTAAAACAGCATTGATATTAATGTTACATTGATGTTTGTAAAGATCCAAGTATTGATTAAATAACCCACAGTGGCTGGCTGGATTCATACATAGTAGTGTCATTATAAAACATGGTTTGTGTATCACTGTAATAGGATTCAGGATTCATACAACTTACTCAAAATGAGAGACATTCTGTTACTGTTTAGTGCAAGTGTGAAGTTAGTCAATGTCTTTTATGGAGTATTTCATGGGTTTTGAAGTGTCCACTTGCTAACCCTAAGCTTTACTATTCTAATCACCTAATCATAGTTAGGAAACATTCATCTCTTTTCTTCTTTCTCCATTACTAACACTATGCAGTTTCTGTAGTAACTTTGGTGAGTATGATGTCTTCACCAATCTGAATATTAACCATATTTTGTACCAGAATATGCTACTAAATACAATTGGTGATCAAGTCAGAATAAAAATAGATTGATTCATAGTTAGCTCTGAAAGTAAAAGGGAAATACCGTATTTTTCAGAGTATAAGATGCTCCAAAGTATAAGACGCATCTAGATTTTGGGGAGGAAAACAAGGGGAAAATATCTGCCTCTGCCTCCCAGCAATTTGCCTCCTTGCAACAAACAGTACAGACAATATACACTGTTTGTAGTGTTATATTTCAGACTAGACTTGTACAGACGCTGTTAAACTGCTTTCTGGAAGTATAGTTATTCTCTGCTATTTAAAAGAATAGCACTTTTTAAAACAATAGCACTGGGTCTCTTCAGATTAAGCATTTATTTTAAAAAGCCTCTTCATTTTGTTAAGTTGTCTAGAACAATAATAAAGCAGTCTTTAAAAAATAAGTCTAACAATTTGAACATTCTATAGGCATTTATAGTTGTTGACTTACCTCCTGGCAGCCAACAGCCTGATTAGCACAAGAAAAAAATAATCTGCCTCCCAGCAAGCCAACAGGTAGTTTCACTTTCAATTTCTCCCAATCACCAGCTGTTAGAGGCTGCAGGGACAGCTGTAGCTTATTGAAGCCTCTGCAAGTCCCGTTTGCTGCAAAGAGATAAATTGCTGGGAGGCAGAGGCCAAAGGGTGGGGGCCGGTGGGTGGGACTACATTCGGTGTATAAGACGCACCCAAATTTTCACCCTCTTTTAGGGGGAGGAAAGGTGCATTTTATACTCCGAAAAATAGGGTAGGTTGATTGTAGTCCTGGCCTTTGAAGTCCTAGAATGTCAGCAGTAATTGACTGTGGCTCTAGTTTGTAAAGACTAGTTTGGGGGGGGGGGGCAGGTCTAATGCTTTCTGTGAGATTCTAGATAGTGAATTACCTGTGACACATATCAGTTGGCCATTTGGTTTCAATAATTCTGTCCTTCAACTATGCTTTGTAGCAGTGGTGGGATTCAATTTTTTTTAATTACCTGTTCTGTGGGCATGGCTTGGTGGGTGTGGCATGACTTGGTGGGCATGGCAGGGGAAGGATACTGTAAAATCTCCATTCCCTCCACACTCCAGGGAAAGGTTATTGCAAAATCTCCATTTCTTTCCAATCAGCTGGGACTGAGGAAACAAAGAATAGGTGGGGGGTGGGGCTAGTCAGAGGTGGTATTTCACGGTTCTCCAAAGTACTCCGAACTTTCCACTACAGGTTCCCCAGAACTGGTCAGAACCTGCTGAATACCACCTCTGCTTTGTAGGAAGATATCTTTCCTTCTGTCTGTTCTAAATTTTACACCTCTTAAATTCCTTGGGTGATATCTGTTCCATATCCTCTTCCTTTGCATTGTACATTATTTTATGATTTGTCATAAAGTAGCTTTGATGTTTTACAAACATAACGGCATATCAATACAATCAATCAATCAATCAATCAATCAATCAATCAATAGTCCATTGTAACTGTATAACCAAGGAAAATATTCTGGACCCCAATCACTTCTATATCTTTCCAAGGATACAATACCATTTTTAAGACATGGTGATTAGAGCTTTTTTTTGTAAAACAAAGTTAGAGTGTTGGTAGATTCTGAGTGGTAGTTTCCAGTTTTCAGAACTTTTGAAAATTATCTGCAACTTTTTAGTAAATTCTTGATTACTAACCAATCAATAATAACTAGTATTAAGCTAAACACTCCTCCCCGATTTTTCTGCTAAATAAATGATTGTGGCACGTTGGATTCTTGGGTCATTATATGGTGTCATGTAGCTTGCAAAAGATTATGGCGCTTACATGCTGCATATAACATTAGAAATCAATATTGCCTATACAGGTAGTCTTCGAGTTACAACCACAATTGAGCCCCAAATTTATGTTGCTAAGTGGCACATTTATTAAGTGAGTTTGCCCCATTTTATGACTTTTCTTGACACCTTTGTTAAGTTAATCCTTGCATTTATTAAGTTAGTAATAAGGTTGTTACGTGAATGTTGGTGTTCTGAGAAATGCACCCATTGAAAGCATAGCTCCAAGGCAGGTAGATTCCTCAAAATATATATTTATTGGATAATTAAGAAGTATCAAACTCCTCCCTCCCAAGTGTCATCGTTCACCTTGTCCAATGATGGTGGAAGGCAGGCTCTTCTCCATTTTCAATGGCCATCTGTTTCAATGACCTTGGTTCCCAGAAGAAAGCTTTTGGTTTTGACTAGAGGCTGGCTATCTACTTCCCACCTCCCTTCCCCCTTTCTGGCTTTGTGACAATTATGAGGCAGTATAAGATGGTTTCAGCCAGGTTTGTTTCAGAGTTGACACTGGATTCTCCACTGACTTTGCTTGTTAGAAGGTCACAAAAGCTGATCATATGACCCCAGGATACATAAATATGAATTAGTTGCCAAACATCTGAACTTTGATCATGTGACCATGGGGATGTCACAATGGTTGAAATTCACTTTTTTCACTGCTATTGTAACTTTGAACAGTCACTAAATGAACTGTTGTAATTGGCAGATTACCTCTATTGATGAATCCTTTTAATGATGGCCTGTTATAGAAATGGAAAATCTCAGATGTTTCCAGATATTGCTTCTTTACTACTGGCTTGCCACACACCATTGGCTTGTTCAAGTGCTGCAATTTGTTTCCCTACCAATGAAGAACTCTAGATGAGGTGTATCCAACCTGCATGCGGTCCTGGACAGCTAGTAATGAGGCCCCACGTTTGTAAAATTTGATTTGTATACATTAATTACCATATTTTTTGCTCCGGACTGTAAGACGCACATTAGCTTTAGAGGAGGAAAACAAGAAAAAATAAATCTGCCTGTGACTCCCAGAATCAATCCGGTATTCATCTGGCTGGCGTGCTTGTGCTGCCACCCACAGCAGGGAACGCTGGAGCCTTTGCTGCTGAGAAGCTGATTGGCGGTTGGATCAGCTTCCTGGAATACCGCCGATCAGCTGTTCTAGGCGGCAGGGATTGCCACTGCTACTGCCAATCACTTTCACCACCGATCGCCATTTGGTGGCGGCAATTAGTGCCGATAGGTGATGATAGGTGGTGGCAATCCACTTAATACTCCATACTTTAATATTAAATATATACATTTGAAGCATCTCCTAGGAAAATGGACTGTTCAAATCTGATCTCTGTGTAAGTGTATTTATTTGGTGGGCTTAATGAGTTTACTTTATTGTCATTGCACATGGTACAATGAAATTAAATGCTGTCTTCAGTGTATATTATAACTATAAAAATAAAAACACAAACATACATCCTTTACAACCTGATATTGCACTATACCGTAGAATTCAATATGGTTATTGCCCTGGGATAGAAGTTGTTTTTCAGCCTGTTTGTCCTTGTTTTTATTATCCTGTACCGTCTGCCAGATGGTAATAGTTAAAAAAAAAAGTGCCCAGGATGAGATGGATCCTTGAGAATGTTTTGAACTTTCTTAAGGCAGCGGGAGCTATACAGCTCTTCCAAAGAGGGGAGAGGGCAACCAATAATCCTCTTGGCAATGATGTTGACCCTCTGGAGAGTTGTCTTATCTGCCACTATGCAATTGGCAAACCATACACAGGTGCAGTAAGTTAAAATACTCTCCATGGTGCAGCATTAGAAGGTCAACAGCAGTTTTTCATCCAGTTGTTGTTTCTTGAGAAGTCTCAGGTAGTATAATCTCTGCTGGGCCCTTTTGACCAGTGTTGCAATGTGAGTATCCCAGGTCAAGTCCTCTTTTATGACAACAACCAAAAACTTAAAAGTGGCCACTTGCTCCACTCGGTCTCCATTGATAAGCAAGGGCTGGATGTCTGATCTATTCCTTCTTTAGTCCACTTTAAGATCCTTGGTCTTATTTATGTTAAGGATCAAGTTATTGTCTCCACACCACAAAAGCAAACTGTTCCACCTCATCTCGATAGGCAAACTCATCCACCCCACCCCCCCAGAGATTAGTCCCACCAAGGTTGTATCATCTGCAAATTTAGTAATAGTATTACTAGCGTGAGTGGAATTGCAGTCATGCACATAAAGACTTAGAGTAAGGGACTCAACACGCAGCCTGTGATGTACCAGTATTAAGAATAAGGGCTGAAGAGATATGATTACCTAATCTGACCCTCTGAGAGCAGCCGGATAAGAAATCCATAATCCAAAGGCAGATTGAATAAGAAAGCCTAAGATTCGTAAGTTTAGAGACTTGTCTATGTGGAATTATTGTGTTAAATGCAGAGCTAAAATCTACAAAAAGCATCCTCACATAGCCCCCCCTGCTGTTCCAAATGAGTCAGCAGTGTGAAGAATGATGGCTATAGCATCCTCCGTAGAGCTGTTTCTTCTGTATGCAAACTGGTGTTTATCAAATATATGCGGAAGACCAGAAAGGACATTCCGGCAGACCAATTTCTCAAAGCACTTCATGTTGATAGGAGTGAGTCCTACTGGTCTGTAATCGTTGAGGTTATTGATGGGGAACTTTTTTGGCAGTGGAACAATGGTGGAAGCCTTCAAACAAGATGGAATAGTGGCCTGGGATAAAGATCATTGAAGATTTTGGCCAAGACTCCAGCCAACTGATCAGCACAGTCTTTAAACACTCAGCCAGAGATACCATTAGGACCGGCAGCCTTTCTAGGATCCACAGCCCTCAGAATGCTCCTCACCTCCTCTTCCTCCACAATAGGTTGGGAGCTACAATAGCAATAGCAATAGCAGTTAGACTTATATACCGCTTCATAGGGCTTTCAGCCCTCTCTAAGCGGTTTACAGAGTCAGCATATCGCCCCCACAGTCTGGGTCCTCATTTCACCCACCTTGGAAGGATGGAAGGCTGAGTCAACCTTGAGCCGCTGAACTGCAGATAACAGTCAGCTGAAGTGGCCTGCAGTACTGCACCCTAACCACTGCGCCACCTCGGCTCTTCTTACAATGGGCTGGTGGCTGTATTTAAGCTGTCTCTGATGTCTCCACTTCAAAGCGAGCAAAGAAATGATTCAGCTCTTCTGCCAACGAAGCATCCCCCTCAGCAGGGGTGACATTGGTTGGTTGATGGTTGGTAATTTGAATCCCTCGCCACACCGGCCTCATGTTATTACTATACAAATTATCCTCTTATCTTCCTCTTATAATCAGTCTTGGCCTTCCAAATACCTTTCTTCAGACTAGCTTTTAATATAAAATAAAAAGGTAAATGAGTTTGACTTGATCTGATAACTATATATGTCTGTGTAATTTCTTTGTCAACAAAATAGAAATAGTTTGCCATTGGCTTTTTCCTGGATATTTTTTTTTAAAAATTCCAATTTATCCTTCAGCCCTCGATTGTCCTGGAGGTCTCCTACAAAAGCTGAATTGTAATATGGAACTATGGAATACTATCCCTGAATTTGGAACCCTCCAAAGATTGTAATGTAACTAGCCACAAGATGGCAGTAGCACCTACTTTCATGCAGTATTTTTAAGAAATAGGTTCCTTTTATTTTGTGAAATTGTCAAACACTTGAGTAGACACATACATTCCTTAATAGTAAGGGATGAATGAACATACATACGTACATACGTACGTACATACATACATACATACATACATACAAAATTATATATATACATACATTGCACATAAACATATATACATATAAAATATAATTTAATAAAATCATATACATATACATACATGCATACATACATACATACAATTATGTCAGTTTGATTTGGAGCAAGCATCTTAAGTGTGGAACTATTGTATTCATCAATAGGAAATTATTGTACTCCTGCTGCCGAAGAGTAAGCCGATCATTCATCACTGTGGTTGTGAAATGCTAAAAAGGAAAAAAATTAGTACTTTTTAAAGTTCATTTCATACTTTGCTTGCCCCATGATATTCAGTTCTATTTGTATATCTTTGGAAGCATAATTTTCTAATGACACAATCCTGTTTTAGGAAGGTATCTAGTTTGGAGGGGGGGGGGAGGTTGTAGGATTTTTGTAGTTTTCAATTTGGTTAAATGCTTTTTATATCAGTGTATAAATCTGTTCTTATTCTAATAAGGTTTAGAGCTTTTCAAAGTCCATCTTATCAAACTTTGGAAATGTTTCCTGCAGGAGTTTGGTTATGCAACCTCTGTCAGATAGAGCAACTTCCATTTCAGTTTTGTGGTGGTGTGGAGGAAAGCTGGACATTCAAGAATAAGACTGTCTTCCCCTGTAGCAAAATGAGATGAGAATTACAGGATAGAATTTTGAAAGGGGTTGAATGTATTGTACCATCTAACATTGTAGCTGGAAGAGTAACATTTTTGAACGCTCCTCCATATTTAGTAGAAAATACTACAGGTAGTCGTCGAGTTATAAATGGAATGGAGCCTGCCCATTCCATTTGTAACCCGAGGATTTGTGGGAGTGAATCTTGTATCTTGAACAGGATCACTCCCTTCTTTTGCCCACACATTCGCTAATTAAATACGAGGGTTGTTAAGTACACATGATGTATTTCAGGGTGGGAAAGGCCATTGGGGGGGGGGGTACTGATAGAACAGGCCACCTGTCTAAGACCAGCCAAGGCCTCCCCAACTCACTGAAATACTTTAAGCTCCCCACAATTGCTCCCCCCCCCCAACCTGCTATGCTGGGACACTTACCTTGTGAAGATCTAGCAAGCTGTCTCCTTTCTAATCTCTCAGCTGAGTGTGCCCCTCTGCAGGCCTTCCCTGGCCCGTTGCAGGCTAAAATGGAACTTCCAAGGGCAGTTATTTGTACTGACTGAGATAACGGCTAATCTGCCCCTCAGAAGCTCCATTTTGGCCAGCAGCATTCAGGACGAATGTTGCAGACGCTCTGTAGTTGTTCTTAAGGGCGAACAAACTGCCATGGTGCCGCAAGATTTGTAGTTTTGTTCACAAACACTAGGGGGCGCTTATCACATAACTTCGAATGTTCAGTAAGGAAATGCTCCTAACCGAGGGATTACCTGTAATAAACCAACATTGTTGAGTTCCTAGCTTATTGATGATAAAACATACTTACAAAATGTATCATTATGCTTGAATTTGAGTTTGAAGCTGTAGTAATCTTTCACTGCAATAAATTGAATTGAACTGAAGCTGGTTTGGTCCTCTCTGATTTGTTTGAAGAACAATAGGCTGGATTCAGACATAGCGAAGTTGTTCCCCCCCCCCCCCTTCCACTAGTTTCTACCTAGTTCTGTTACTTTTACTGGAAGAAATAAGAAAGGATGGGTGAATCTTATCTTAGCAAGTGCAGGTTCACTGTTGCTGAGCAATGGTCCAACTTTGTCAAACATCAGACTTGTTCATGTTGAATGAACTGTTTAAATTATGTTTAGACAGAGCAATGATACTGAAGTTATGAATTGCCTGCTAACGTTGAGTTGGGAGTGGAGCAACTAAAGTTCACATTCTGCCGTGAAACTCAATAGGTGAGCTTTCTCAGCCATTATCTCTCAGTCAGTACAAGTAACAGAGAGTATTTGTAGCTCAGAGTTGAAATGAGAGGTCCTTGGTGCTCTCTGAGCTGGCTTCTTTTTCTTGTAGGCTTGTTTCATTACATCCCAGTCAGTGTTGTACGGTGGGGTAAAAATGAAGTGATCTTATATATAGAGCCGAGGTGGCGCAGTGGTTAGGGTGCAGTACTACAGGCCACTTCAGCTGACTGTTATCTGCAGTTCAGAGGTTCAAATCTCACCGGCTCAAGGTTGACTCAGCCTTCCATCCTTCCGAGGTGGGTGAAATGAGGACCCAGACTGTGGGGGCGATATGCTGACTCTGTAAACCGCTTAGAGAGGGCTGAAAGCCCTATGAAGCGGTATATAAGTCTAACTGCTATTGCTAACTGCTATACTGCCTTGAGTTCCTGGAGGAAACATATAACATACATATAGTAAAGCAAATATAAATGCTGTATGAAAGTTTAAGTGAAGGTAAATTCTCTTCAATTAAACAGTGTGTCGTCCAGGTACAAATAATCAAGATTTACAACAATATTCATTACGTTAACATTAATTCTATAGTGTTAAAATAATAATATTAAACATAATAATCATAATATTTGCTCCTTTTTCTTAACGTGTTTTCTTTATTTCACTAATCTTTTCCTTTCCCTGTTTCTAACTTCCATTTTTGTTATTTAACCATTGATAAAATAAGTCCCATGTCATGTAATATTCGGTTTGTTCTTTCTCCTTAATTGCTAGCATTAGTCTATTCCTTTCCCGTACATTCTGATATTTTCCTGATCACATTCTCATCTGTGGGGATCTCTTCACTTTTCCAATTTTGTGCAAATACAATTCTAGCTGCAGTTAATATAGGAATAATTAAATATGCATTCCCCTTACTATATTTTTCACATAAAATCCCCAACAAGAATAATTCTGGTTTTAAATTAATATGCTGCTTCATCATTTTTCCCAGCTGCATATGTAGTCTCAGGGTTTTTTGTTAATGCAGGCAATCCTTGACTTACGACCACAATTGAACCTAGAATGTATGTTGCTAAGTGAGAAATTTGTTAAGTGAGTTTTGTCCCATTTCACTATTTTTTCGTTAAGTGAATCACTGCAGTTGTTAAGTTAGTAACACGGCTGTTAAGTGAATGTGGATTCCCCATTGACTTTGCTTGTCAGAAGGTTGCAAAAAGTTGTCACAAGACCCCAGGGACTGTCAGGATTCCAAATAGCATCCAAAAGTAAATCAGAGTCCAAGGCAAAGTATTGCTCAAAGTTTCAATTTATTAAGAGATCCATGTTGGCATATTTGGGAAAACCCGAATCTGAAAGCTTCCCTGTTTTCCCCACCCAGTTGACAGTTCAAGATCTTGTCCCCACATCCACAAGTCCAACACATGGTCCAATCTCCCACTGCCATGCTGGCAGTTCCACCCATCCAGTTCTGGTCAGGTGCAGAGGTGCAAAGACAAAGGATGACCTTGGCTTTCTAGAAAGGATTTTGTTGTTGCTACATAGTATGTGACTCCTTACAATTCCCCCTCCCATTTTCCCACAATAGAAAATGCATAGCAGAATAATAGAAATTGTGGCAGGCCAAAGACCCAAAAGAAAAGATGGCTGCAGGCCTGGCAGGGACATTGCAACCGTCATAAATATGAACCAGTTATCAAGCGCCTGACTGTAAATCACATCACCATAGGGCTGCAATGGTCATGCGAAAAATGATCATGTCACTTTTTAAAGTGCTGTTGTAACTTTGAACGGTCATTAAATGAACTGTTGTAAGTCCAGGATTACCTGTATATACTTTAGATAAATAGCAATAGCACTTCACAGTGCTTTACAGCCCCTCTCTAAGTTTACAGAGTCAGCCTATTGCTCCCAACAATCTGGGTCCTCATTTTTCCAACCTCAGAAGGATGGAAGGCTGAGTCAACCTTGAGCCTGGTGAGACTCAAACTGCCAAATCGCTTTATAAGCTCACTGGACATTTTCCTTTTGCAACGAAAGAGGAAAACTTTTGCAAGTTCATTGGGTATTTTCCCCTCATTCTTTTAAAAATAATCTGTCGTCTCTCATTTTTGTCACTTGGTACTTAAATCAGTTTGAATTCTAGAATATTGATAGCTTTAAAAGCCATTGATTACTTTCCTTCCTGCTTTTCAGATTTAAGAGGAAGTTGTGATGAGGGAGAAAGCTCCCAGGATTGCTTAAATCAGCTGATGTCTAGACAATATAAAGAAAATACGGTAATCACACTTTTTGCTGTTAGGGCCATAAAGTTATGCAAATTCTGAAGTACACTTTCTTCTCTAAAGCTTTATGTCACTAACCAAATATAATTCCTTTTTAATCTCTGAATGAACTTGATAGAGTTGAATAACACAGCATCATTTCCAGGATTCTTTGCTTTGAAATGTGGTAAATGTCGACAAAGGAGAAAGTTGCTAAAGGTTGCTTAATCACTCAAGGAAGTTGGCACTTGTTGTATCAATATAATGTGAGGAAGTGATATTTTTAACGGGCCTAATCTAAAGGGGACATAACATAGCCGTTTTATAGCATGCCACATTGCTGTGCATCAACATCAGAAATGATGAAGGCCTGACATGCAACCTATAGGATAAATATTTGCTCATGATGGCGTTGCCGAGACTGAGATTTCTCTGGGTCAAACCAAACTCAGATCAGGTCCATCATTTGACATAGCCACATTTTACTTAACAAGAAAAAACAGACTATTTAAAAATAAAAATGCTATACAATGTCTAGTCCAGTGTTTCTCAACCTTGGCAACTTGAAGATGTCCGGACTTCAACTCCCAGAATTCCCCAGCCAGCGCATTCGCATTCGCTGGCTGGGGAATTCTGGGAGTTGAAGTCCGGACATCTTCAAGTTCCCAAGGTTGAGAAACACTGGTCTAGCCACACTTTCTCTTGGTTAACGGTTTCCTCTCTCTCTCTCTTGGAATGATTGGAAACCCCAGGGAAATTTACTACAAGTAGCGCTCAACGTTCAACAGTTTATTTTAGTGAGTGTTCAAAGTTACAACATCACTGGAAAAAGTGACTTATGACCATTTTTCAACATTTAGGACCTTTGCAGCATCTCCATGGTCACAGGATCAAAATTCAGATGCTTGGCAACTGACTCACATTTGTGACAGTTGCATTATCCTGGGGGTCATGTGATCACCTTTTGCGACCTTCTGTCAAGCAAAGTCAGTGGGGAAGCCAGATTCACAATAACCAGGTCCCTAACTTAACATCTGCAGTGATTAACAACAGTTTGCAATAAAGATCGTAAAATGGGGCAAACCTCACTTAACAAATGTCTCACCTAGCAACAGAAGGGCTGAGTTGTAATCGTAAATCGAGGACTACCTGCATATGGTCTTTGGAAGGCAAGAGTAATATCTGTTTCTCAATCATGCACTTCTGACATTGAACAAAGCAATGTGACAAAGCCGAAGCAGGAAACGTATAACATCTTGTTAGATTGCTGTATCCACATAATGCATGCTATACAGTCGTTAGTAGGAAGTCTCTGTCAAAACATTGGCATTAGATTGGCAGAGGCTGCAATATATTTCTTAGGAAAATCAGGATTTTGATTTTATGTACTGAAAGTCGTCATTATTATTACAGTTCATCACACAGTTAGCCAGATATTCAGACTGGATTTGGCATTTTTGTTTGCCTATCGAGTCCTTCCCAAAAACCTGGAATAAACAGATGTGGATGTTTGATGGTGTTACAGATATCGTCACAGTATGTAAGCTCTTCCAAGTAAAGCTGCCTTTTGCAATTGACTGATGATGAATTTGTCAATTCCGATGGTCTTCAAGTGGTGTTCCAATTGTTTGGGGATTTATTTATATCCTGACTTTATTTTGTACAACTCAAGACAAAGAATATCATGCTGTTGCCTTCTAGTTGCCTTCTGTTTTCCCAACTACAACAATTTTATGAAACGGGTTGGTCTGAGTGAGTAGCCTAAAGGCACCAAGTTCACTTTCATGCATAAGGGAGTACTATAACTCATGGTCTGCAGATTTCTTACTACACCACTAGACCAAATTTGCCTAAAAGGTTTTGAAATTAAGAACATTTTCCTCTCTGAAAATTTGACTATTCGGTAAATCAGCCATAAGTGAACAGGCCTTGGTTGATTCAGTTCTAATTGTTCAAAACTGAAGTTATAATTAACTCATCATGTTGAAGATCCCCAAACAATTCCTCCAGTCACAGAATAAAAACGCATAATTACAACTATTGTGTCAAAGAGGCAACGGAATTCTTTTGCAGAGTTACTGGTTACATAGTGAGGCATGTCTATATGAGATAAGAGACAAATTTCTTCAGGATTGACGTATGAAATATATATATAAAGCACATAGCAGGATATGACAATTTTGTATTACTGATCTTTGAAAAGACCCCCTACGCACTTTTTAAAGCTCTTGAAAATCATACTGAGATCTCATTTCGGACAAAATTAAACGAGCACATCTTATTGCATAGTAGCCACACATTGACCTGATTAGCAAAAAGATATCCCAAAGATTCAGCCTGCAGGAAATGAGATATGTAAGAACTTGTTGGTTTGCTGGGATAAAATTGAAAGAAATGGGTGTTGATGCTTATGGCAACTGGAGGATTTTCTATGCTGCAGATAAACCCATTGTCGGTGTGCTAATATTGCAAATAAAGGTATTAAGCCTTTTTTAGACTTCCCTTATTTATTATTTTATTTGAATTTATAATAGTCTCCTATCCTGGCAGGCTACTTTGTATGCTCAGACCATAGTTCATCTTTCCCATCATCAATTTCCTCTAGATAAGCTCCAATCATTCCTAGCAAGCATTTCTGCAAGATGGGGATGATGGGAGTTATAGCAATAGCATTTAGACTTATATACCGCTTCACAATGCTTTACCGCCCTCTCTTAAGCGGTTTACAGAGTCAGCATCTTACCCTCAACAATCTGGATCCTCATTTTACCGACCTCGGAAGGATAGAAGGCTGAGTCAACGTTGAGCCTGGTGAGATTCGAACTGCAGTCAGTCAGCAGAAGTAGCCTGCAGTACTGCACTTTTAACCACTGCACCACCATGGCTCATGGTGCAGTAGAGTTCAAGAAACTGCCTTTCTGAAGAGAATTCCAGTCAGGCCTCCACAAGGCCCACCTTGTTCTTCCATTATTGTGTGGGAAGAATTAGGGGCAAGGAAAGACATTTCCCCAGAGTGCAGCTGAGTTTGAAACTCTACATCAGTACTGTGTTTTCCCAAAAATAAGACAGGGTCTTATTTTCTTTTGGAACCCCCCCCTTCTGAAATATGCACTTGGTCTTATTTTTGGGATGGTCTTATTATTTTTGAGGTGCAGGAGGCGGTGAGCGTGGTCACCTCATGGCTGCTGCTGTGTTGCAATATTTTCGGGGAGGGCTTATTTTCAGGGGATGGCTTATTTTGGCGCATGCGCTCAAAAGCCCGATTGTGGTTATTATCCGGGGAGGTCTTATTTTTGGGGAAACAGGGTGTCTTTTCAAACTTGACAACTTTGAGATGTATGAACACAGTAGAAATCTTTTGAAAAGTTGTTTGCTAATCCCATCGTTCATATCAGGATCACTATGCCATATGGAGTATTTGGTGGTGCATTCTTAACAGGTTTAGATGCATTGTGAGATTTCAGTGAGTGGTTTTATTTATTTTTCATTTCCACTAAAATGGCTTTCATGAAAAGCACTTTTCCTGAAAGGAAACAATTGTATGGGGTCCCCCCACCTTGAAATGATAATGGAGAAAGGAAGCAGCCTGTTGTTTCTCAAATATCTGGTCTATTACTGGTGCAGTTTTGAGGGAAATAGGTTTAGAAGCCTCTAAACAGGAGGTTGGAGGAGGCGTGCAGGCCAGCTGCATGTTGTCTCTGTGATTTTATTTTTATAAATATCTTGGAAAGATTTTTTTTTAGAAGGCTTCGTAAAAACATATATATATATATTTGTAAAAAAAATTACTGGTTTTTGTTTGTGTTCATGGCATTTTTATAGTGTGTCTGTGTGGCCTCTTCTTCTAAAGTGTTTGAAAGTGTTTTAAATGTGGGCTAAATAGATGACACAAATATTTATAATCTCATAAATAAAATTCAGACATCCTAAATGCAATCTCCAAAGACGCCTTTTTTTTCAATTTACACAAACATGTCAAAAAGGAAGATTGAGAATGCATATTTTAATGTGGCTCCATGTTCTTTTGCACTTGTTATCTCTTGGCAATGTGGGGGTTTTTTTCAGTCAGATGAGCATGGAAGTGTCTGCAAGGAAGAAAGAACTGTGTGAAACATTTGTGACAGGATTTTTCTATTCTGCAAACTCTATCTGAGGGATAAAAAACCTCAGTTGCCTTGGAGTTATAAAAGGACACTCAAATATATACATTTCTTGGAAGTTTCTGCTTTTATAATTCAGGAAGATAATTTATGGCAGCTGAGAGACTGCTTCAAGATTTATTACGGAAACATTTCACTTTTGAAAAGTTTAAATATCCGTAGTAATGTAATTGCCAATCTGAGTTTTATTTAAATATATTTATTCATTCGTTCAACTTGCACGCTGCCTGTCTCAACAAGTGAGTCTGGACAGTGACAATCTTAAAGTGAATTAAAAACAATTCCCATTACAAATCTAAAAATGAAGACACCCAGCAGCTGGGGAAGATATCGCAATCAATTTTTGCTAGCACAACCAGGTGGTGGCACCCTTCACACAATCTATGCCCCAGGCTGAGCCACACAATCAGGTTTTCTCGGCCTTACATCTTCACCTCCAGAACGGAGAATGTTTCATAGCATAGATGCTAGAGCAGAAAAGGCACGCTAATGAAACCCAAAGCATGCCCTTCCTGTCAAACCAGATAACCGGGAAAAATCAGTTCTTTGGACAACTGATCTCAAGCCATGAAGGACTTTAAAGGTGACATCCGGCTTGAATTGTGCTCGGAAGTATAATGCAGCTCACATAGTAGTGTTGTTACATGTATGCTGAATAAGTGGCACCCTTTGCTACCTGTGCAGCTGCATTTTGCACCTGTTGTAATGCAGGTGGTCCCTGATTTACGGCCACAATTGAGTCCTGCTTTTAACTGAGACACTTGTTAAGTGAGCTTTGCCCTATTTTACCACCTTGTATTGTATTTGTATTGTATTTAATGGATTTATAGGCCGCCCAATCCCGGAGGACTTAACAGCCTTGCCACGGCTGTTAAGTGAAGCAGTGCAGTTGATTAATTAGTAACCCGGTTGTTAAATAAAATCTGGCTTCCCCATTGACTTTGCTGATCAGAAGGTTGCAAAAGGGGAGATCACATGACCCCGGGACACTGTGACTGGTTCATAAATATGAACCAGTTGTCAAGTGCCTAAATTGTGGTCACATGATCTGGGGATACTGCAAAGGTTAGACCTATGAAAAACAGTCCTAAGTCGCATTGTAGTGCCGCTGAATGGTCACTAAATGGGCTGTTGTAAGTTGAGGATTACCTGTACACTTCAGGAGCAGCCCTATGTAGAGTGCATTGAAGCAGTTCAAACAAACTCCCTACTTACACCAGATTAGGCAAAGCTAAAACAGCATCCAAGCATAAGTCCCACTCCCTCTTCCGTCTTCCAACTGGGAGGTGGGGAAGGAAGAATTATAAATCCCACTGTCAAAACCATACTAAAACCAACAATAGGAGCTGAGGTGGCGCAGTGGTTAGGGTGCAGTACTGCAGGCCACTTCAGCTGACTGTTATCTGCAGTTCAGCGGTTCAAATCTCACCAGCTCAAGGTTGATGCAGCCTTCCATCCTTCCGAGGTGGGTGAAATGAGGACCCAGACGGTGGGGGCAATTTGCTGACTCAATTTGCTAAAAATCTGTAAACTGCTTAGAGAGGGCTGAAAGCCCTATGAAGCGGTATATAAGTCAAATAAATAAACAAATAAATAAATAAATAAATAAATAAATAAACAAACTCCAGCCCAAAACCATACTAAAACCAACTCCAGCCCAGACTGACTGCAGAAGAATGCAGTCTGAAAATCCATGGCAAATGGCCTGAAGGGTCAGGAAGCCAGATCAGGGCAAGATGGCAAGCTAAGTGCCTGTTGTGACTCTTTTGGGATCCACGAGTTCCATGGTGACTTAAGGGAGGTAAGATGGCTATTGCTTTCCCTTGCCAGACATTGCCAGGGGTGGAATTTTACCGGTTTGGGCGAACTAGTAGCTGCGAAGATCAGCTCTGTGTGAACTGGTTCACACTGACTTCAGGTGGGGCCCGCCCGCCCCTGGGCTATACTCGCCTATATTTCCTTGTTTTATACCCCAGCTGATAGGCGCGGCAGAGTGTATTGCTGCACCTCAGCTGTTTTCCTGTGGATTGTGCACACTTGTGCAGTGTGCGTCAGGCATGTTAGGCGCGCTCAGCGAACCGGTTATTAAACCGGTTAGGATCCCCGCCAGGAGTGAAATTCAGCAGGTTCTGACAGGTTCTGGAGAACCGGTAGCAGAAATTTTGAGTAGTTTGGAGAACCGGCAAATACCACCTCTGGCCGGGCCCTGAGTGGGGTGGGAATGGAGATTTTGCAGTATCTTTCCCCTGCCATGCCCACCAAGCCACACCCACAGAACCGGTAGTAAAAAAAAATGAATTTCACCACTGATCCCACCCCTGATCAGGACCAAACAAAGGCAAGATGGCTACGCTCCCCTGGGCATCTTGTCTAGGCTGCAGGAGGCTGGTTGGTTCTCCCACAGCACCACCTACCAACTTAGACTCCCACTGGGGCTTGATGGCAAAACTGAAATCATGAGCCCTCCAGACATTGAAGACTGGCGAGAATTAAATCACACTCCTGAGATGCTGAAGGAGAAAATACCAATAAGCTGTTATTGTCATTATCACCGCCAGAAAGGAGACCGTCTGTGGCTTCGCCTACCTAACAGCTGAGGCGTGGCACACCCAGCTCAGCTAGACTTTCATGTAATTTTACATAGAAAATTAATTTTACATAGGGATGTTATAAGCCATACTATTTTACATAATTTTTTTTTTAGATAGAAATGTAAAATTTCTGTGTAAAATTGCATGGTTTAGAAAAGGGCCATTGAAATGGTGAGTGCAACTAGTTTTTATAGTCTTTGAAATGGTGAGTGCAACTAGAGTTTTTATATGGATGTGGATGTGTGTATGGAAAGACTCAAATCAATAACAAAGCACAGGGCACAAATCCAGTATGAATTTTAACAAACAGTAGATGCAGGTTACAAGAAGGCAGACGGATACATTAACATGAAAGACGACTTCCTGGGAGGAGCTTACTGGTGTGGGGCAGCAAAAAATCAGCTGCCCCCGAATTCCTGGCTACGTACCTGTTTAGAGGATCTTCCATCTGACGTCTTATCAGGTTTTCTTATCCTTCAGGCAAGAGGGAAAGAAGAAACTGTTTTGCTGGCAAATGCTCTTCGATTTTTGCAGCTTTTGTGCTTGCAAGGAAAGGGGGGCTAGCCCAAGGCAGAACGGCTGTCCGTGCTGGGAACTTCAAACTGCCTTGTGCAGGACAAAGTAGGTCTCTCCCACTCTGCTCTAAGTTTTGTTTGATTTAATCTTATCACGAGCTGAATCCGTTTACTGCGAGGACAATAATTGCTTATCAACATCTTAGCTTCTTCTCTTTTTCTCCTCCGAAAAATTATTTACTCAGAGGCTTTTAAAATGGCGCCGAGCAGGCTGGTTTCTCCGGTAATAACGAACACTTTTTGCTAATTCTTACAAGACTTGAAAAGAATTCAAAACAAAAGAGATAGCTTATCAAATGTTTTGGTTTCACAATAGAAGAATTTTACTCCTTTATTAACTTAGCTTATTTGGAAGTTAAATGGTGATGAATCTGTTGAACGGTCTTGTTACAATGTTTACTCACTGAAAGTTTTGCCAAGCCTTAAACTTCAAAATAAAAGCCTCTTTACTTAAAGCTGAATATTTAGGCTATAGAGTTTTATTAACTGCAGGCAGACAAATTTTGAAATGGCCTCAAAACCAAATATTAACTTGAAGTCGTCACCCTCTACTTCCAGGGGCACATCCTCAGTGCCTGGCACAAAGCTGCAGCCTCCGCCTCCTACGCCCCCTGCTGGGGATGTGTTAACGAAAGAATTTTTTCTGAGTAATCTAAGCGAGGCTCTTAATGCACAGACAATTAAAATGGAAGATAAATTTAGAGATAATAGAGAGGAGAGAAAAGAGGAAATAAAAGAAATGAAAGAAGAAATTAAAAGTGAAATTAAAAGTGAAATAAAAGGACTTAAACAGGAGTTGTATGAGAAATTTGAGGCTAAGGTTGATAAAATTAGAGACGACATGCTGAGTCTTGTAACTGTATTAACAGAACATATTTCTGGAGTGGAAGATACTCTAGAGGTTCTTAATGATGCCAATGCTAACTTGACATTGAAAACAGAGGTGGTGGAACAAAAAGTGGAAAATGCTGAAAAAGAAATTATTATGATACAGTACCGACAAATGGAGCTCGCATTAAGAGTAAGGGGGCTGCGTGAGGAGAAACAGGAGAACCTGAAACAGATCCTATCGGAAGCTTTTGACCGCCTGATGGGAAGACCAGGGACCAACCAAGGCTGGCAAATTGACAAAGCTTACCGCGTTAACTCCTGGCTGGCAAAGCAGAAGCAGCTTCCTCGAGACATCGTTATATATTTTACTACAAGAGAGTCCAGAAATATGGTACTGCAAGCGTCTTATAACACTAAGCTTCAAATTGGCGGTCAAGACCTGGCTGTTTTGAAAGAGATACCACCTCAAATGTTAAGAGCCAGAAGAGACTACGCTTTCTTGGCCGAAGAACTCAGAAACCGTCAGATACAGTATAGATGGGATGCACCATTCGGCATCATATTTACATTTGATAAGCAAAGGTACCGCCTCAACTCTGTATGGAAAGCCCGAGATTTTTATTATAATATATTGAAGGCCGGACACCCTGCACCACCTGGACCTAGAGAAAGACCACAAGAAGGACAGGATAGACAGCAAACTACACAACCACCAGACAAGATGGAGCATCTCTCTTCTCTAGAAGTGCAAGGTGCTATGGAACCAAGACCTAGCCGCATGACTACTAGACGTATGGAGAAACAAGCTAAGAAGCAACAGTATCAACAATCATCGGCCATCGATCAAGGAACTACAACAACAAATCTGGAAGCAGTGGGAGGAGCTAAACCTAAGGTTAAACAGGCCGTGCAGGAAGCTCTAAAAATGCTTCAACCAACCAAAGATGACAACTAAGATTTTAACATGGAATGTCAACGGACTGAACTCTCCACAGAAGAGGAAGAAAATATTTCATTATCTTAAACAGTTTAAGAACGATGTAATTTGTTTGCAAGAAACTCATATCAAGTCAACTGATCAAAAATATTTGATCAACTCAAAACTTGGTCAACATTTTGCAGCTTCTGCTATGGAAAAGAAGAATGGTATAGTTGTATACTTAAGAAAAGATATGAAAGCTGAATTAATAGAAGCAGATCCCTTCGGAAGATATATTGCTTTAGACTTAATCTTAGAAGGGAAAAAGACATTACTTTTGGGAATTTATGCACCCAATCAACAGCAAGATAGATTCTATAGAAATCTTCATGCTAAATTAGTACAGTGGGACTATAGTTCCTGTATACTA